>NC_077243.1:37141818-37450909 GCF_947179165.1 Solanum dulcamara | reverse complement strand
GGACCTTTTTGACCAATTCCCTTTTACCTTCCTCAACATGTGCAACACTACCCATAGACAATCGACTAAGAGCATTGGCTAAAATATTTGCCTTACCCGGATGGTAGAATACGCTCATGTCATAGTCTTTGTTACACCCCATACTTTTGAACCTTGAGACATATTCCTAATATTCTTAAAGATGGCCATGAGGCCCCTACTGTCCACACACATCAAACAACTCTAAGGAAAGAAGAATGCGACACCCCATAGTAGAGAAGGTTGGAAATAGAGCCATAACAATACGGAAAGAGTTGGAGGCCAAGAAATAAGTCATAGGATGCGATTCATCTACGTAAGCTACTAATTTAGAAGTCTTATACACTGGAGCTACTTAAGGACATACCAAGCTTATGTAGTATGAATTACATAGGTTCATGAGATAAGACAAGATTATGAACCCATGAGGAAGGGGAAAAGATGACACGTGGCAGCCAATGAAGGAGTGACATGTAGAGGCACCTCAAGAAAGCAGGTAACCAACCTGCTTGGGGTCCAGTAGGTGACCCACCTGCTTGGGGTCAAGTAGGTGACCCACCTTCTTGGGGGGAGCTGTACCCCACTGCCATGTGGCAGCCTTGGAGGCTATTTATGGATTCGTGGCCTAATAAAGGCTTGACACATGTCACTCTTAGGGGATGACACATGTCACCTCCTAAAGGAGTGTATATACATATGTAAGTATGAGTAAACTTAAGTTTACACCTCAAATGTTCATCTTCATCACTTGGAAAAGGAAAAGATATCCTAAAGACTAAGAGAGAGGACATACGGCCAAGGCCAAGGATTCAAGATGAGTTCCAATTTTTCTCTGTGAATTAATTATCTATGGTGTTCCTCAACTACATGGATATATATATATGTATATTACGATGCCTACGGAACCATATCTTCAGCTTTACACATAGAAACTTAGAAGAAAGTCAAAAGAAAAGCTTGAGAGAACAAGCTAGAGGGGCTACGGGTTTGGAGCAACAAAAAGGTAAGGCCCGATTTTATTCCATAAATTAATTATTTGGGGTATCCCAAGGTTATATGATGGTGTTTTATAACATAAAACTCTAATTCGGGGCAGCAAGGAAGTGATACAAATAGTCCGCACAATTTCAGCACGTTTGGAGAAGTTCCGAGTCACAATTTGGCAGTTTTGGCCAATTATGGGTAAGGTAAGGTTTCTCCTTTCAATTTGGACTTTATGGTGTTGTTATTGAGTGTTTTAAACGCCCTATAGTTTGCTGGAAATGTGAAAATGTCATGGAAACGCTTGACGATCGAAACAAACTAAATTAGAGTCGCTATAGTTAAATTATAGTCGAAGCAAGGTGTTGTGCTTGTGGTGTGCTGCTGTAGGTGTGTGGTTGTGTGTTTCAGGGACTAAAAGTTTTCTAACAAAGGTGTGGGAGCTTCTGGTTGCATCCACACGACCCCTCTTTTTGTATAATTAAAGGCTTTGCAAAATAAAAACTAGAAACTCTATTTTGGTGTCGTAATTTTTAGCAAGTTGTTTGGAGCTAATGTTGTGTAATGTTGCCATGTTTTATTTGTATATGAGATGCAGGTTGTTGTTGTTGGTTGGCTGTAGTGGTTAGGGATCTAATTGAAAATTCGGATAGGGCATGTTATAGGGGAGGTGCTGCCCAATTTTCATTAACGCCTTAACTAATTAAAGACCTAGTCGAGGAGACGAACAAGGAGATAAGTTCCATGAATACTAAGGTGCAACCGAAGGCGCTGAAAAGTTTAAGGTTGTTGATACTCGCATTTCTTCCATGTTAAATAGGTTTGGAGGACGACGATGTGGACGTGATTAAGAAAAGTCCATACGAGGTATGTGAAGCTTTCTCTTGGCATGGTTTTCGAATAAGTATGTAAAGCTATCTTTCTTTCCTTTTGGTATGTCTTAGCCGTAAGTAAATTGTATGTGAAATGAGGGGATAATTCCATTCCCTTAAATCCAAGTACGCCTCATAATCCTTGTCCACTGCTTAGTATTGGAACTCCTGCAAGAATAGAGTATTTTCTGTTAAGGCTTCTACGTGTTAAAAAGTAGTGTGTGGAAAGCTACCTCTTCTTTCTCTTGATATGTACTTGGTACAAAAATGATATTATGATGCCATAGTTGTTCATCGAGCCCCAAGATGGGCCGGGTACGAAATATGTACATGATGACCACACGAAGGGAAGTACAGACTATATAGAGCTTACTCTCTTTCTTTTTTTGGCATGTCTTAGTTGTAAGTTAAATATGATATGAGCTCCGGGGTAACTCTATTCTTAAGCATCTCTTGTTTACTTCTGAATATTGAATTCTTATAGTAGTTGAACTATTTTCCTGGGAACTTCTATATGTTAAAGAGGTAACCAATGTACTGGCACCAAGTCTGAAAGACTATGTGATAACAAATGTTTTTGATTCCATAAGCGACTTGGACTTACCTTGGTACATGTCTAGGGTCCCCGAGATTACAACTGACATAGCCCATAATGGCATTTAGAGGACACTCGAGATGATTACACCTCTACTCGGGTCCTCAGATGAAAGTTTAATCTTTTTATATGGTCAAGTATCTGGTAATGTTTTAAATATCATATGGTTATCTACTACTCTACTCGTGCAGACCATAACCCTTCTATCACTGAGTCCCAGGCCAAGGTATGTTCTTGTGCATAGTTCACTACATTATTCACTGAGTCCCTCACTAGAGGGATAGGGTACGTATGTATATACATGATGAGGTATTGTAATAAGGTGGTGATGGCACTGGGTCTATGATAGTTTTACAGATGTATTCACTGGATCCCTGATAGGGCTGACTATATGGTATAATTTGAGCATGCATACTTTTTATGATTCACGGGTATAGGTACAGATTTCGGATTTGATAGTTTATCCCTATTTATCTATCTCAGATATGCTTCCAGTTGTATTATGTTATGTTTTACATACTCAGTACATATATCGTACTGACCCTTTTTCTTTGGGGGGTTGCATTTCATGCCTGCAGGTACAAATATAAGTTTTGGGAGTCTGTAAGTTTAGGATTCCGTTCAGCTTAGCTGGAAGAAGCTCTATTGTATCGGAGCCTAGTTTTTGATACTAGCCACTGATGTATATAATTGTTTTTCTTATTCAGGGGTACGGCGGAGGCCCTGTCCCATTATATGTTGTCGTAATATTTTAGAGGTTTATAGATATGTATATATGGGTTTTGTATGTTAGTTTAGTTCAACTGGTTCTACATGATGTATGGTATATGTTATTACGTTATGGCAACCTTGTTAGCTTGCGTTCCCTTTCAGGTTATGATGCAAATAAAAGAGGCTACAGATATATGAAATGCTATGACCCATAGGGGATCTTATATACATGTCATGTTATTTGTAGTTCGGTTTGACTACACTTGATTTATATATATTACGTGTCTATTATTCGACTTGACCACAACTGATAAATATGTATATGTGGGGGGGGGGGGGTGGAGGGGCTCCAGGTTGGACCCCAGTCATGGCCTACGGGGTTGGGTCGTGACAGAAGTGGTATCAGAATAGTTCGTCCTTGGAATGTCTATAGACCGTGTCTAGTAGAGTCTTGTGTATTGATGTGTTGTGCGCCACATCTATAAATAGGAAGCTACAAGGCATTTAGGATATTACCTTTCTTTCATATCTGAGATCGTGCTATAGATTTGAGTCATAGGACAATTCTTTATACTAACCGTGGATCTTAACAGAAGAACAACATCAACAGAAGGAAGTAATTGACGATATGGCAAGTTACGGAGTATGTAGGTAAGTAAAGTAAGGGAACGAAAGATATCCATTGGGTAAGGTATTGACATGTGTTTGTAATGTAAGGGCGAAATCTGAAAGGAAAATAGACAAGAACGTGCAACAGATGCAGTTCGAAGTGGGACATATGAGGTAAGTCCACTATTTCTATATTATTGTTGATATTGAAAGCCCTATGTGATTGCGAAATGAGATGATATTGAAAACCCTATACGGTGTGATATGATATGAATGTATATATATTGGTCCTGTGAGGCATTATTGGTATCTTCTGCATGTAGGTTTTGGGATAGTAAGAATTATAAAGGAAACTCTACCGAAATTTTCCTAGAACAAGAAAAAGGAATGAAACATAAATTCTTAATCTGCCTGGGAAGTTGATACCAAGTACCCATATTATGCTAAACTAAAGATGTAAGAGGTACTCTCCATGTCGTTGATAGGGGCACCCTTTTTACTTGGGAAAGTTTATTTCAGAGAAACAAAAACCTATTTGAGCAGTACAGTTCAGACCACAGTATCTCCAACCATTTTTATGCTGTCGGAAAAAAGAGAGCTCAGGTTGAATGGTAAGATGTCCAGCAACTGAGTTTCACTTTTCTTGAAAATTACCAAGCCCCCAACTCTTAGTTGAGAATTAGATAAGTTGTTTATGACTCGAGTATAAACCTAGGGGGAGACCATATAGGTCCTGTGATGTTTAAGATATTCTAGTTTCTTCCAACGACGGTTGGAAAATGATTTATGATAATAGTTTATTAGTTCTCCACCAACTAACTGGAGGAAGAAATGCAAACAGAAGCACCCCAGAGAGATGTTATGAATTGAATAGGAGTATGAGTTAAAAGGGGATATATAAGTATGAGTTTAAAGGTGTAGTACAATAATACGGGAATAAAGCAAGACCACTAGTAAGGCGCACTTGGTATGGGTTGACTAAGTCAAAACCCTGTGTTAGTTACACAGTAAGGGCAAGGGGCATAAGGTATAAAGAAATGATACGTGTACACAATGTCATCCCGAAAATAGTGGAACCCTTAAGAGACAAACATGACAAACTTAAGGAATAAATGACGCAACTTCTATTCACCCCAAGAAACAAAGGATATAGGTTAGGATAAAGTTACTACTCTGAGAGAACCTTAGACAATCATCATCGGAATATGAGTATTGTCTAGTTAAATATAGGAACGACTACAAGTGTGTATTAAACTTTCATAAAGATAAGTAGAAGGTGGCCTTGGATGAGTTGTTCATATTCTTCAAGTACCGATTAGTAGACGAGATATCACATTCGATATGGAAAGGTTCTCGTCGCTTCGTAATTTAGCCAAGGTTCCATACGCGGATAACCAGGTAAGAAAAAAAAGATATATGCAGAAAGATGGGGACATGATACAGTACCGAGTAGATTAGGGAAGGAGATTGGGCAGAATTGAGACTGGACATAGAGACATAGAGCAAGATATAAGCGAATAAAGGTATAAGTACCCTCTAAAGGGGGGAAGCAAGTGAGAAAACTGCAAGGGTAAGATGGAGGCAATTGACATGACAACATATTTAAGATGGATGCTTAAACTTCAATAAGATCCCTTGCTGAACCAAGTTAGGAAGATCTAGAAGTCGTCAATAATTGGATAGAAGTCAGAATGCTATATAAGGTAGTGTTAAGAAATTTTAACAAGACCTTGAATGACATAACGCTAGAAGGTGAATGCGTATGAAAAGAAAAGGGTATGGCGATAAAAGGATATCAAATGACTCAGGAGACAATATAAAGGATAATGACATCATGCTAGAACAAAAACTAAAATATTGGTTATAGAGTTGGTCGCAAATAATGTTGTGAAAGATAAATAACCAAGGAATAGGAATAGAAAACTTCCTATAGTAGGAGATGAGAAGAGTAAGGCAGAGAAAGAAGTCTAGAAAGATGGGACCCAAGCAAGTTCCAATATGAGTGAGATGTGTACAGTAGAATGAACCAGGAGATGGAAAGACTACGTCTACCTCCTACAAGTTTCATACGAATGGTTGTGCAACCTACAGATATGTATATACAAGCATCAGGCTAAGTGAGTAAATACATAGTAAAAGGAATAGGAGTTCAATAATGACAATGCGGTTATGATATTTTGGGAGACTCTACTGAGAGATGCGAAGATAGATTAAGCCCGAGATACATTGGTCTTTACTAGACCATGTATGGAATAGGCAAAGTTACCTACAAAGTGGCCCTACTATCTGGGTTAAAAACAATACACCTAGTCTTCCACCCGTCAATGTCCTATAACTGTATAAATGAACCCTTCCAGAATATTCTCCATAGATAAAGTCAACGTAATAAAGGAGTTATTCAACGAAGAGTAATCTCTCGCCACCCTAGATCGACAGATTAGGAAATCATGGATTAGGACACGACTTCCGTCAGGATATTGTGGCAAAACAAAAACCAGAAAGAGGATGACTCGAGAAGTTAAAAGAGAGATAGAGAGAAGATATCCGTACTTGTTTGGGATATACAAAGGTAATCTAACCTCCTAAATAATGGAGAGATGGAGAGTATACAGAAAACCCAAAATCCTCATAAAACTCTATAAGTCGAAGTAACATTCGAGGACGAATGTTCAAAAGGGGGGAAGGATATTACACCCCACACTTTTGAACCTTGAGACATATTCATAACCTTCTTAAAGATGTCCACGAGACCCCTACTATCCACACACATCAAACAACTCTAAGGAAAGAAGAATGCAACACCCCACAGTAGAGAAGGTTGGAAATAGAGTCATAAGAATACAGAAAGAGTTGGAGGCAAAGAAATGAGTCGTAGAATGCGATTCATCTACGTAAGCTACTAATTTAGAAGTCTTATACACTTGAGATACTTAAGGACATACCAATCTTACGTAGTATGGATTACATAGTTTCGTGAGATAAGAGGAGATTATAAACCCATGAGGAAGGGGAAAAGATGACACGTGGCAGCCAATGAAGGAGTGACACATGGAAGCACCTCAAGAAAGCAGGTGACCTACCTGCTTGGGTTCAAGTAGGTGACCCACCTTCTTGGGGGGAGGTGTACCCCACTACCATGTGGCAGCCTTGGAGGCTATGTATGGATTTATGGCCTAATAAAGGCTTGACACATGTCACCCTTAGGGGCTGACATATGTCACCTCCTAAAGGAGTGTATATACATATGTAAGTATGAGTAAACTTCAGTTTACATCTTAAATATTCATCTTCATCACTTGGAAAAGGAAAGGAGATCCTAAAGACTAAGAGAGAGCACCTACGACCAAGGCCAAGGATTCAAGGTGAGTTCCGATTTTTCTCAATAAATTAATTATCTATGGTATTCATCAACTACATGGATATATATATGTATATTAAGATGCCTACAGAAAAATATCTTCAGCTTTACACTTAGAAACTTGGAAGAAAGTCGAAACAAAAGCTTGAGAGAACAAGCTAGAGGGGCTACGGGTTTGGAGCAACAAAAAGGTAAGGCCCGATTTTATTCCATGAATTAATTAATTGGGGTATCCAACGGGTATATGATGGTGTTTTATAACATAAAATTCTAATTTGGGAAAGAAAGTAAGTGATACAAACAGTCCGCGCAATTTCAGCATATTTGGAGAAGTTCTGAGTCACAATTTGGCAGTTTTGGCCAATTTTGGGTAAGGTAAGGTTTTTCCTTTCAATTTGGACTTTATGGTTTTTTTATGGAATGTTTTACACGCCCTATATGTGTCTGGAAATATGAAAATGTCATGGAAATGATTGACGATCGAAACAAACTAAATTGGAGTCGCTATAGTTAAATTGTAGTCGATGGAAGGTGTTGTGCTTGTGGTGTGCTGCTGCAGGTGTGTGGTTGTGTGTTTCAGGGAATAAAAGTGTGCTAAAAGAGGTGTGGGAGCTTCTGGTTTCAGCCACACGATCCCTCATTTTGTATAATTAAAGGCTTTGCGAAATAAAAATTAGAAACCCTATTTTGGTGTCGTAATTTTCAGCAAGTTGTTTGGAGCTTATGTTGTGTAATGTTGCCATATTTTATTTGTATATGAGATGCAGGTTATTGTTGTTGGTTGGATGTAGTGGTTAGGTATCTAATTGAAAATTTGTATAGGACATGTTATAGGGGAGGTGCTACCCAATTTTAGTTAACGCCTTAACTAATTAAAGACCTAGTCGAGGAGACGAACAAGGACATAAGTTCCATGAATACTAAGGTGCAACCGAAGGCGCTGAAAAGTTTAAGGTTGTTAATACTCGCATTTATTCCATGTTAAATAGGTTTGGAGGACGACGATGTGGACGTGATTAAGAAAAGTCCATACGAGGTATGTGAAGCTTTCTCTTGGCATGGTTTTGGAATAAGTATGTAAAGCTATCTTTCTTCCCTTTTGGCATGTCTTAGCCGTAAGTAAATTATATGTGAAATGAGGGGATAATTCCATTCCCTGAACTCCAAGTACGCCTCATAATCCTTGTCCACTGCTTAGTATTGGAACTCCTGCAAGAATAGAGTATTTTCTGTTAAGGCTTCTACGTGTTAAAAAGTAGTGTGTGGAAAGCTACCTCTTCTTTCTCTTGATATGTACTTGGTACAAAGATAAGATTATGATGCCATAGTTGTTCACCGAGCTCCAAGATGGGCCAGGTAGGAAATGTGTACATGATGACCATACGAAGGGAAGTACAGACTATATAGAGCTTACTCTCTTTCTTTTTTTGGCATGTCTTAGTTGTAAGTTAAATATGATATGAGCTCCGGGGTAACTCCATTCTTAAGCATCTCTTGTTTACTTCTAAATATTGAACTCTTATAGTAGTTGAACTATTTTCTTGGGAACTTCTATATGTTAAAGAGGTAACCAATGTACTGGCTCCAAGTCTGAAAGACTATATGATAACAAATGTTTCTGATTCCATAAGCGACTTGGCCTTTCCTTGATACATGTCTAGGGTCCCCGAGATTACAACTGACATAGCCCATAATGGCATTTAGAGGACACTCGAGATGATTACACCGCTACTCGGGTCCTCATCCGGGTCCTCAGATGAAAGTTTAATCTTCTTATACGGTCAAGTATCTGGTAATGTTTTAAATTGCATATGGTTATTCACTACTGTACTCGTGCATACTGTAACCCTTCTATCAGTGAGTCCTAGGCCAAGGTATGTTCTTGTGTACAGTTCACTACATTATTCACTGAGTCCCTCACTAGAGGGACAGGGTACGTATGTATATACATGATGAGGTATTGTAATAAGGTGGTGATGGCACTGGGTCTATGATAGTTTTACAGATGTATTCATGAGATCCCTGATAGGGCCGACTATATGGTATAATTTGAGCATGCATACTTTTTATGATTCATAGGTACAGGTACAGATTTCGGATTTGATATTTTATCCCTGTTTCTCTATCTCAGATATGCTTCCAGTTGTATTATGTTATGTTTTACATACTCAGTATATATGTCATACTGACCCCTTTTCTTCAGGGGGCTGTATTTCATGCCCATAGGTACAAATACAGGTTTTGGGAGTCCGTCAGTTTAGGATTCCATTCAACTTAGCTGGAAGAGGCTTTATTGTATCGGAGCCTAGTTTTTGATACTAGCCACTGATGTATATAATTGCTTTTGTTATTTAGGGGTACAGCGGGGGCCCTGTCCCACCATATGTTGTCGTAATATTTTAGAGGTCTGCAGACATGTATATGTGGGTTGTGTATGTTAGTTTGGTTCAGCTGGGTCTACATGATGTATGGTATATGCTATTACATTATGGCAGCCTTATCGGCTTGCGTGCTCTTTCAGGTTATGATTCAAATAAAATAGGCTACAAATATATGAAATGCTATGACCCACGGGGGTTCTTATATACATGTCATTATGTTTGTAGTCCAGTTTGACTACACTTGATTTATATACATTACGTTTCTATCATTTGACTTGACCATAGCTGATAAATATGTATACAAGGGGGTTTAGGTCAGACCCCAGTCGTGGCCGACAGGGTTGGGTCATGACAGTCTTTTATGATTTCAAGCCACCTTCTTTGCCTAAGGTTCAAGTCCCTTTGACTAAACACATATTACAAGCTTCTGTGGTTGGTAAACACATCAATATGTACCCATAAAGATAATGGCGCCAAATTTTCAATGCAAACACAACCACCACAACTTCAAGATCATGGGTTGGATAGTTTCTTTCATGTAATTTAAGTTGCCTAGAGACATAGGCTATAACCTTACCATGTTGCATCAAGACACAAACCAAACCAACACGCGAAGCATCATAATAAGCAATAAACCCATCTAAACCTTCGGGCAATGTCAAAATAGGAGCTGACATAAGAAGATCTTTTAATATTTGGAAACTTTTCTCACATTCTTTCGACCATTGGAATTTTGCCTTCTTTTGTGTCAACTTAATTAAAGACGAAGCAATAGATGAGAAACCTTCAACAAACCTTTTGTAATATTCGGCTAAGCCCAAAAAGCTTCTAATGTCCGAAGGAGATAATGGTCTAGGCCAGTTCTTAACTGCCTCCATTTTCTTTGGATCTACTTTAATCCCATCACTGGACACCACATCGCCAAGAAATGCAACCTCTCTTAGCCAAAATTTGCACTTACTAAATTTAGCGAATAATTTTTTTCCCCTCAATGTTTGCAACACAATCCTCAAGTGACCCATATGATCTTTCTCATTTCGAGAGTAAATCAAGATATCATAAATAAACACCACTAAAAACATATCCAAATATGGCTTGAAAATACGATTCATCAAATCCATTAATATAGCGGGAGAATTTTTCAACCCAAACAACATTACTATAAATTCAAAATGACCATACCTTGTTTGAAAAGCCATCTTGGGAATATCACACTCCCTTACCCTCAATTGATAATAACCGGAATGGAGGTCAATCGTAGAAAAGTATCTTGCTCCTTGTAATTGATCAAACAAGTCATCTATCCTTGGGATTGGATATTTGTTCCTTATAGTGACCTTATTCAATTGCCGGTAGTCTATACACATTCGGAGTGACCCATTTTTCTACCTAACAAATAACAAGGGAGCACTCCATGGTGAAATACTTGGTCTTATAAAACCCTTATCCAACAAATCCTTCAATTATTCTTTCAACTCCTTAAGTTTTGTCGGAGCCATACGGTAAGGAGGAATAGACATACGTTGGATATTGGGAAGGAGATCTATGCCAAAGTCAATCTCTCTTTCGGGAGAAATACCAGGCAAATCATTGGGAAACACGTCGAAGAACTCATTAACTGTAGCGACCGACTCAAGAGTAGGAGTTTTGGAATCAATGTCCCTAACTCTCACCATATGATAAATTCACCCTTTGGAAATCATTTTTCGGGCCTTAATATATGAGATGAATCGACCCTTAACCACTGAATCATTACCCTTCCATTCAAGAATAGGCTCATTAGGGAAGTAAAACTTAACCACACAAGTTCTACAACATATAGATGCGTAAGCGGTATGTAACTAATCCATACCAAGAATGATATAGAAATCAGTTATATCAAGTTCAACAAGGTCACATGGAATAACTTTGTGCAAGACCCATATGGGAAAATTTCTATAAGCTCTCTTGGCTAATACCAAACCACCAACGGGAGTATAAACTGAAAAAGGTTCTATTAACACTTCGGGTCACACATCAAATCTCATAGCAATATAAGGAGTAACAAATGACAAGTTGACACTCGGATCAAGAAATGCATAAACATCAAAGTTAAAGACTCGTAACATAACCGTGACCACATTGGGATCCTTATCAACCTCTTGCCTAGCATGAAGAGCATACAATTGATTGTTGCATTGGCCACCCTTAGGTTAAGCTAGGGCGCCTTGTTGTACTTAGCCTCCTATAGGACGACCGTCTCCACCCTTGTTGGCAACAAGAGGGCACTCAGATCACTTATGGCTCATATTTCCACATCCATAGCAAGCACCCATTCCCATCAAGCACTTTCCTCCATGATTACTTCTACACTTTGTACACCTAGGAAAAGAAAGGTTACTAGCATTTACACCTCCTTCTCCTTGAGCTTTAGGGTATGATACCCTATCCTTCGTAAACTTCTTCCCTGACTTTTGGCCTTGTTGAGCATCCACTACTACCAATGGTCCTAGCATTGGAGAACCCACCTTCATACTGGCCCCTCTTAGAATCCCTCGTCCTCATTTCATTGAGTTTTTCTCTTTTAATTTTTTTGATAAAAGTCATAAGCCAAGATATGTACATCTCCTTAACATGCATAGCGGTGCGACATTCCTTAGCAACCAAGTCGGACACCCCCGATATGAATTTACTCATTTGGACATGTGGATTGGCAACCAATGAAGCAGTATACTTGGAAAGCTTAGTAAACTTGAGGGAATAGTCCCTCATCCCCATATTTCCTTATCGAAGATTTATGAACTCTAACACTTTAGCCTCCCTTAACTCAAGAGGGAAAAAGTGTTCAAGGAAAGTAAGTTTGAAAGCTTCCCATTCGATAGGACCTTCATTCACCCTCTCCGACTTCCATTGAGTGTACCATATTTGAGAAACACCCTTGAGTTGGTAAGCCTCCTACTCCGCTTTTTCTCCCAAAGTCACCCCCATAATACTCATTATCTTGTAGACCTCATCAATGAACTCTTGAGGATCCTCATCAATTTTTGAGCCATGAAACTCCGGAGGATTTATTCGTGCAAAGTCCCTTACTCTTGAGGCTGGAGTAGGAACATTAGGAGGACCCACAACATCTTTTTTGGTCACCACTCTAGCTAACATAGTAATGACGGTTCAGAACTTCGCATTAGTCACTTGGTCCGGTAAAGGACCATTGAATTATTATTAGTATTATTATTATTCTACAAGGAGCCGGGGGAACTTGGGCTTCATTAACATTATTTACCCTTGGAAATGGTAAACTTCTTGGAGCCATCTTTCTTAAAATTGCAAAGAAAGACCGTTCGAGAAAAAAAGTCTTACGGTAAACTCTATAGCACGACATGGATCATGAAATAAGTGAGAATTTCTAAAACACCTCATAGACTCCTACTCATAAGTGTGGTGCTCTTCATACCCATGAATAGGACTCTACTTAATGTGGCATGTTTGACAACCTAGATACTTGAAAAAAACCTTGTGCTCTGATACCAAGTTTGTCATGACCCAACCTAGGGCCTAGTCATAACACGGTGATTAAAATCCCAAAAGACTCCAACCAAGCCTCTTGTACATACCATAAGCATTCATAAGTTAAAGTAAAAGGAAAAAATATCATAAGAGAGTCTAAACCATGAATAGTAAATGAAGAATGTCACATGACAACATAAACTTGAAACATTTGTCCAACTATATGCCTCTACTCATGAATATGGGCAGGGTCTAAGACATGTATCTAGCTCACCCTCAATATAAATTATAACAAAAATCTTTGGAAACAGTAACTAACTCAACAACTAGTCCCCGATAAATAAGGACTCACTACAACGCCTCTGAATAGGGAACCTTAACTAGCCATGTAGATGAGTATGATCTTCAACCTCAACCCCTACATTATGAGACAATGTAGGCAAAAGTATACATTAGTACATTGGAATGTACTAAGTATGAGGACGTGACATGCAACGTAAATCATGGAATACAAGGTCAAGTAAAAAACATTATAAGATGGAATAAAAAAAGTCATGAGAAAATTATATTGACCAAAGCATTTAAAAAGAATAATTTCAAAATCATAACATACTTAAGAGATCATACATATGTGGGATAGGAACCATAACTGAAAATAAGACCATGCGAGCTATAATATGTAATCTGATGATACCCACATCGAGAAGGAGGAGGCTACTTTGCCAAGGTAGACTCCTAATCATGAACATGTGCTATTTGTGGATCCATTAGCTAGGCCATAAAGGCAACCTACGGTGGCACATAGTTTATGGGACATGAGGATGCTACTAAGGCTTTTGGTAGGTCCCCCACCTCAAGTCCAGTCGGTACTAAGTTAAATCCCATAGAATACATACATAACATAAGATCATAATATCATATATCATAGTAATGATCATAGGCTTGAAATCATAGAGTAGCTCATTTTCATAACATACTTATAATGTGAGAATTGTCATTTCATCATTACAATCATATTTACTTAATTCATATTGTTAGGCCTTAGGTCACAACCTAGGGCCCTAAGTCACCTTACTTCATAACCTGCATGAAATTCATACCTTGAATTTAGAGTAAAACTCAATTACATAATCAATTAACTTTGAAAATCATGTAATTTACTTGAAAACATACATAATCATAAACTTTATATCAGCCCATACATAATTCATATAGATAATATCCTTTGGAAGTATAATTCAAAATGCTCATAATTTACATCATGAACCCTAGAGATCAAAATAGGAGAATTCATGAGAAAACTCTTCAATTCAATGTAATAACCATAAATTTATATCAAAATAGACTCATGATCATATTTTGAATCATAATTCATGCAATAGGAATAAAGATGATAAAACCCATAAAATACCATACTTTAATTTGATAGAAAATCTTGAGAAATTAATTGGGCTTCATAGATGAAAGAATCCATGAATCAATACCCACATACCTTAAGTGAAAACGCCAAATAATTTGAAAGACTTAAGAGTTTTGATGGAGAGCTTGAGTGAATTTACTTGAAGTCTTCAATGGAGTCCTTGAGAGTCTTTGGTAGAGAGAGAAATATTTGAATAGGTGAATTATTGGAGAATGAATAGAATTAGAGGTTTAGGTCAATTTATAGAGTTGTATTAGAACCTAAAAATGTGTAACATCCCTCAAAAATGCCCACAAAATACCTTAAGAATGCCTTGGAAATAGGCCGCTCCTGTAACACATTATTCTTAATCTTTTTGGAAAATCTGATTTCAGAATATTGATCAGGGGGTCAAAACCTGCGGGAAAATGGTCTCAGTGGATTTTTAGGACCCGTAGAATGGAAGAAGAATTATCAAAGAAACCATAAAATAGTGTGGTCCGCGACAAGACTGCATTGCGGACCTAGGAAGTAGTTCCGGCCAAGTTGGTCGCGATGGGACCGTATCGCGGACCTGGGATGGTTTCCTAGCGGAATTTAGTTTTCTTTTTTAGGACATTTTAGACTTTTTACAAATTATTAGTTAATAAACCTAGAAGTTTTTAGGACCTAATTTAACTCTATAAATTAACCTAAACCTCTAATTCTATTCATTCTTCTATAATTAATCTACCAAATATTTCTCTATTCACAAAAATGCTCTCAAGGTTTCCATTGAAGACTTCAAGCAAATTCACACAATTTCTCCATCAAAATTCTCAAGTTCTTCCAAATTAATTGGTGTTCTCACTCAAGGTATGTGGGTATTGATTCATGGATCCTTTCATCCATGGAGCCCAATCAATGTTTCAAGGTTTTGTATCAAATTAAAGTATGATATTTTATGAGTTTTGTGATCTCTATTTTAATTGCATGAATTTTTATTTAGAGAATGATCATGAGACTATTTTGGTATAAATTGATGGTTATTGAATTAAATTGAAGAGTTTTTCCATGAATTCTTCTATTTTGATTTATAGGGTTCATGATGTAAATTATGAGTAATTTGATTTACACTTCTAAAGGATATTATCTATATGAATTATGTATGGGCTAATATAAAGTTTATGATCATGCATATATTCAAGTAAATTTCATGATTTTTAAGTCAATTGATCATGCATTCATGTCATACCCAAAATTTCAAGTACAAGCTATGATCATGAATTTTCAAAGTATGAATTATGACTATGTATTTCCATTATGATCATGAATTATAAGTATGTCTCAAATTATGGAATTTCATGCAAGTTATGAAATAAGGTGACTTAGGGTCCTATATGGTGACCTAAGGCCTAACGATATGAATTAAGTAAATATGATTGTAATGATGAAATGACAATTCTCACATTATAAGTATGTTATTAAAATGAGCTACTCTATGATTTCAAGCCTATGATCATTACTATGATATATGATATTATGATCTTATGTTAAGTATGTATTCCGTGGGATTTGACTTAGCACCGAGTAGACTTGAGGTGGAGGCCCTACCAAAAGCCTTAGTAGCATCCTCATGTCCCATAAACTACGTTCCACCATAGGTTGTCTTTATGGCCTAGCTAATGGATCCCCATATAGACATGTTCATGATTAGGAGTCTACCTTGGAAACGTAGCCTCCTCCTTCTCGATGTGGGTATCATCGGATTCCATGTTATAGCTCGCATGGTCTTATTATCGGTTATAGTTTCTATCCCGTATATGTATGATCTCTCAAGTATGTTATAATTTTGAATTTATCTTTCTAAATGCTTTGGTCAATATGATTTTCTCATGACTTTACGTATTCTATCTTATCATGTGTTTTATTTGACCTTTGCATTCCATGATTTACGTTGCATGTCACGCCCTCATACTTAGTACATTCCAATGTACTAATGCATACTTTTTGCCTACATTATGTCATAATGTAGGAGTTGAGGTTGAAGATCCTTATCGTCCACGTAACTAGTAGGCATTCCTATCCCAATGTGTTATGGTAAGTCCTCATTGACCGGGGGACTAGTTCAAGTTGGTTACTGTTTCCTTTTCAAAAGACTTTTGTTGCGTTGTATGTTAAGGGTGAGCTAAGGACATGTCTTAGCCCCCGCCCATACTCATGTTTAGAGGCATCTAGTTGGACATATGTTTGAGTCTATGTTTTCATAAGACATTTTTAGTTTTTTATTCAAGTTTTAGACTCTCTTATGATGTTTCCTCTTTTATATTTCACCTTATGTATGCTTATGATATGTACAAGAGGCTTGGTTGGAGCCCTTCAGAGTTTTGATCGCCATGTTATGACTAGATCCTAGGTCGAGTCATGACAAAATATCTAGGTTCATTAGCTAATAATTAGGAAAAAGTCTAAAATGCACTTATTAAAAACCCAACTCGGCTAGAAAATCCTTGCCAGGTCCGTGACGCGGACCTATCACGAACCTTTCTGTTTTGTGTAGTTTCTTTGAAAATCTATCTTCTGATATATGGGTCCTAAAAATCCACTAATATATTTTTCCCATGGGTTTTGACCCCTTGATCGATATTTCAAACTCGATTTTTTCAAAAAGATTAAGGATAAAGCATTACTTAAGCGCCTATTCCCAAGGCATTTCTTAAGGCACTTGTGCATTTTGAGGAACGTTACATATTTGAAGGTAGTGATTGCCCTTGTTCTTACTTATCTATCTTTTGTGAACAAATTTAGTTGATATGGTCCTTTGGGCCATTATGTGATATCTATGCTTACTTATGTTAGTAGGTTGTCATTTAGTTGTCTTACTTTCATAGTGTGTTATCATGTTTAGGTCATGGGTTGGCTCCATCAGGTACGTCCTTTATTTCCTTGATTGTTTTCTATCACCTCTCATTTTATCAAAAGTTCTTATTCTAGGATTCCCTATTATTCTTGATAGTTACTTGTGATATACACTCCTTACTTACATGTTCCTTCTACTTGCTTTATCTTTTGAGCTCAGTCGGTCGATGCCTACCGAGTGACACTTATTGGTACTCATACTACACTTCTGCACCCTTCAGATCATAGTATGGGTTTTCACTACTGATTTGGATATCTTGTGGAGTAGCTGTTGGATTTTAGAGACTTGGGTAAGCTCTTGGCACTTAGAGCTGCCTATCTCCTTCTATGATGAACTTGGACCTGTCTTTATTTCATATTCTGAGACAATCTATATTACTATTATTATTATTGTATATGTATTAACCTTGTAATTTCTTATTTGATCTTGTGGCTCGACTGCCGATTGATACCAGGTCTTGGAAGTTATCTTGTTGTGTTGTTATTATTCTTCTTTTTTCATTATTATTATTATTATTATTATTATTATTACTATTATTATTATTATTATTATTATTATTATTATTATTATTATTATTATTATGATTATTATTATTATTCAGTTCTTATCTTCCGCTTGTGATGGTCCATTACCTATGGTTCCGGACTATGGTGTTAGGCTTACATACTGGTGGATTGATAGTAGGTGTCATCATAATTTTGATAAATCGGATTGTGACAATATATTTCTGGGCTAGTTCCTTGATATTGATAAGCTTGAAGGCTATTTCGGGCGGCCTGTGACATTTTCCGGGTTATTTGCTTAATCATTATTGGATTTTTTTTGTTCATTCTTGTATATTATGACTATTTCGATTGTTGTGTCTACTTATTTATTGTTGAGTTATTTTGACTATTGAATATTTTTCCCATACCCCGATACACCCATAGTTGTAGTTTATGACTCACTTATGTTATTATTTGAATCAACGTGCTACTTATTTAATTTATATTTTTTTTTATTGAGCTCGGTCGGCCTATGATACCTATTAGTTACTCCGTCATTTGGTACTCATATTGCACTTCTTCATCTTTTGTTGCAGTTTCTAGTTCGAACCACCCCTAGGGCACGCTTGATCATCCATAGTTGTGACAGATTCAGATAGTAATGAGCTCCCCGCGTTAAGAGGCTTTATATATATATATATATATATATCATCTTTTGTACTTAGAAGCTCGTGTATAAGTGACTCCAGGTCCAGAGTTTTGTCTAGTATCAATCTGTCATTTTCGGTCACTTTCAAGTTTTTTGTATATTCTCTATCATATTTACACATCTATACCTGTCATGACCCAAGTCTAAGGCCTAGATGTGACACGGCGAATGAGACACCTGGAGGTACGGCACCCAAGTCTTTTAGCATTCATTAAATATTTTATTGATAATGATAAATAAATCAAGCAAAAACATAAGGGATATAGGGACTAAGGAGGTTCACATTAATAATAGTGAAAGACAACATAACATCCTTTACTATGTCCAACAATACCTTCTACATTAAGACTTAGCGGGGGGTAAGACATGTCCCTAGCTCACCCTCAAGATTAAGTCAAAAATACCAAACTTAATTTAAATGTCTAAGCATAACATAAGCTATATAAGATAGGGGTGTCATTCCCAGAACCTGGGGACTCACCAAAGTAGTAGCCTTTAACGATTCACTTAGCCATGGGGAGGAGAGTGTGGGGCGACACCGGTCCTTACATGGTGATATCATGTATGCAAAAGTATGCGTTAGTACTTTGAATTTACTAAGTATGTGAGTATGCTATAAAATGAAGAACATAGGAGAGATACATGTATAAGAAATATGCATAAGTGAATGCATGCACCAGAAATGATCATATGAAACCTTAAAACATTTATTTTGTGGGGAAGAAATCATAACCGACATTTAAGACCATGCGAGCTATTACATGGAATTCAACATATCCCCCTACATTGGCACATAGAGACTACTTGTCAGGTGGAACTCTGATCAACATTAAACATTCTTTAACTTTAACTTTATTGTCTAATCGTGGATCCACTAGCCTAAAATAGCCGACAAGGGCCCCTATGGTGGTACATAGTTAATGTAACATGAGACTTTATTTAAGGACCCCTTTGATCAAGTTCCCATCTATATGATATATTTGGTGCTAGGTCAAGTCCAATGGAATAACATTTAAACATTAATATAACATAAACATTATATATCTTTAACATTAAAATGTCAATCGGTGGAATAGCTCATTAAAATATTTCTTTTGATTCAATGTGAGAATTGTCCTTTCACATTGAAACCTTACTTTGGCAGAGCAGCCCTTTATCAATCAATTTGGAGTCAAACTTTATTTCAACTTTGCTTTATCATAAGAAACTAAGTGGGTTCATTTCATTAAAACCCTTCAATGGATTTAGAGAATTATTGCATGCATAATAGTAATGGAAATCATAAAATACACATTTTTAAAGCAACCCACCATATATATCTTAAAACTCTTTTCAAGCCTTCATATATGCACTTTACTAACATCATAATTTTATGAAATCAAGAGTTAATATACATCAATATATGTAAGGAAACTTCAAATATATCATGATTTATGCATTTAAAGTCATCATGTAAAAGCTCATAAGATATCATCATTTAAAATTGAAAAACTAGTTTGAGAAAATATTTGGGCTCCATGGGTAGAAGGACCCATGGATAAAAACCCACAACCTTGGGGGAAACAAAATTCCTAAGAACACTTGAGGAAGAAAGAAGACCTGAATGCCTTGAATTGGGAAACCCTAGCTTTGCCTTGAGGTCCTCAAGAGAGTTTTGGGAAGAGAGAATTTGAGAGACTTAAGTCTAAGTGTGAATAATGAAGTCTTGGAAGGATTTTGGGTCTTTGGATAAGAGAATTCAGTCCTCAAAATGACACCATTTTAATTTAAAATATAGGAAAAGACTAGAATGCCCCTTTAAAAATCTTGCCGGATGACACAATCCCTGAAGAGTATGATGTGCCCATAGACTTTTTGGGGACCCTTCACTATTCGTGGTGCTCACCAGGGTCCATGGTATGGGACTTAGAATGATTTGGAAGAAAGAAATTGCAGGGTACTCTCTGAAGTTTCTTCATGGATACCTTGATAGTCCGTAAAACGCGTCACGGCCCATGGTGGTCGTTCGTGGACCCTGCCTTGGGAAAAGTCTTGAGGACTTTAGGGAGGTCTCACCACGGAGGGATTCACGGCCCATGGTACTCACCACGATCCATGGTACTCCATCTTGGTTCATCCCCTACATTCTGAGCCTTTGAATCTCTATCATAGTTGCACACCATAGTTCGTGAAGGCTTCCGTGGTTAGCTTTTGAGCCAGTTTTCCATAACTTTCTGAGAATTCTTCCTTGGTTCTTGGTTTAAGACCTTTTACATTTTCGGGGTCTTCCAATATCTTTCCCTTGGAAATATTCATCCTCGAATGAGAATCATTGACATGAAAAAGAAAATGGCACGAGGACTAGCAACCCAATATATATATAATGACATTTAAGATGCATCAAACATGAAATCTTTAAACTTGATCTTAAAACAGAACTTTAAAATTCAACTTCATGAATATGCATGCACATGATGACTTGGAAAAATTGAAACATAAGAGTCTTAAACATTTTAACATGAATGACTTATTAACTTAGGCTTGAGTAGAATGAAGGAGATGATGATAACGTTTCATCATATCCGCTTCAACTTTTCATGTAACACTTTCTACTTATTGATTCCTCCAAAGGACTTTAATGGAGGCAACTTCTTTGTTCCTTAACCTTTTGACTTTACAGTCCAAAATTTCAACCGACACTTCTTCATAGTTCAAATTCTCCTTAATATTGATTACCTCCAAAGGCACAATGGAGTTAGGGTCTCCCACATATTTTCTCAACATTGACACATGAAACACCGGGTGAATCATGGTCATTTCCGAATGTATTTCCAACTCATACACAATTTTGCTAACCTTCATTAGGATTTTATAAGGACCTACATAACTAGGGTTGAATTTCCCTTTCTTAGCAAACCAAACCACACCCTTCATGGGTGAAACCTTCAAATACACCCAATAATATACATTACATTCAAGATCCTTTCTTCTAGTGTCGGAATATGACTTTTGAGGACTTTGAGCTGTCTTCAACCTTTCTCTAATGATCTTCACCTTCTCCAAAGCATCAAGTACCAAATTGGGACATAACAGGGTCATCTCACCCACTTCAAACCACCCAACCGGGGATCTACATCGTCTCCCATACAAAGCCTCAAATGGTGCCATCGCATTATTCAAGTAGTAACTATTATTGTAAGAAAATTCAATGAGCAGTAGGTAATCATCCCAACTCCCTTTGAAATCCAATACACAAGTCCTTAACATATCCTTTAAGGTTTGAATTTTCCTTTCAGCCTGTCCATCAGTTTGAGGATGGAATGCGGTGCTTAACTTTGCTTTAGTACCGAGGCCATTTTGAAATGATCTCCAAAAGTGAGAAGTGAATTTAGTACCATGATCCAAAATGATTGACAATGGCACACTATGCAATCTCACCAAATCCTGAATATGCAACTTTGCATAATCTTCGTCCTTATAGGAAGTCTTAGCTGGTAGGAAGTGAGCCGACTTAGTCATTCTATCAACAATTACCCAAATTGAATGATGACGCTTCGGAGTTTGAGACAAACCCACTATAAAATCCATATTCACTTCTTCCCACTCTCAAGTAGGAATTTCAATATCTTGGGCTAGGCTGCCTACCCTTTGATGTTCGACCTTCACTTGTTGGCCATTCGGACATTCGGATATAAACTTCGCTATGTCCCTTTTCATGCCACCCACCAATATAACTCTTTGAAGTCTCGATATATTTTCATCGAATTGGGGTGAATGAAGTATGCAGAATTATGTGCCTCCATCAAGATCAAACTCCTTAGGCCATCCATGTTCAGAATACATAACCGACCTTGGTATTATAACACCCCATCTCTCCCTTGTAAAAAGACCTCTACTTTATTTTTCTTCACCAACTTTTTTAATTCGACAAGTGTTGGGTCAAGGTCTTGTTTCAATTTGAAATCCACCACGAAGGAGGATTAAGACCCATTTTGGACAACCATACCACCATTATCAGTACCGCACAACTTCACCCCTAATCTAGCCAACCGGTGAACATGTTTCACTAACTCCCTCTTTCCTTTATCAACATGGACCACACTCCCCATAGACACTGTACTAAGTGCATCAAAAACCACATTAGCTTTATCCGTATTGTAATGCACACTCATGTCATAGTCTTTGAGGAGCTTTAGTCACCTTCTTTGTCTTAGATTGAGGTCCTTTTGGGTGAACACATATTGAAGGCTTTTATGATCGGTATACACATCTACATGTACCCCATAGTGGTAGTGCCGCCAAATTTGCAAAGAAAAAATAATGGCCGCCAACTCAAGATCATAGGTAGGTGTCACGACCCAAGCCTAGGGCCTAGATATGACATGGAGAATGAAGAACCCAAAAGTATCTCAAACAAGCCTCTTAGCATTCTTTTGGACTTTCATAAGTAATGAAAATAAATAAGCAAACGAAAATCATAATAGTAAATCTTTAACTTACATATGTCCAACAATACCTCTAAATTTTAGATTTAATGGGCCAAGACAAGTCCCTAGCTCACCCTCAATAATAATAGAAAGAAATGCCATACTAAGTGTCTAAAGATCTCAACATATCATAAGCTAGAAAGATAAATGAGTATTGTTCCCCGAACATGGGAGCTCACCAAAAGTAGTCTTCAAACAAAATCTTAACTAGCCACGTGGAAGAGAACGAGGAGGGGTCTGGTCTCTATTGGTGATATCATGTAGGCAAAAGAGTATGCGTTTGTACTTAGAATGTACTAAGTATGTAAGTATGCATGAACATTAAGGAAACATTAAAACAATTATGTAATATGAAATATGATGCAATGCATGCATAATCAATCATATAGATATCCCTTAAAACATTCATTTTGTGGGAAGATGAGCATAACTGACATTTTAGACCATGCGAGCTATTATATGGAATCCAAAATAACCCCCTACGTTGGCCGAGGAGACTACTTGCCGGGTAGAATTCCGTCAACTTCATTCATTTCTTTAACTTTAACTTTAAGGGCTATTTGTGGATCCATTAGCCTAAGCCTACAAGGGCTCCTATGTTGGCACATAGTTAATGAGACAAAGGGTTGCTACTAGGATTCTCTTAACAAATTCCACTTCAATGACCTATTCAGTGCTAAGTCAATTCCACAGAATAGTTTAATACTTTAAAATAGTCATAGCATATAGATTGAGAATTCAAAACATCATATTCGGTAGAATAGTTTATTAAAAACCTTTGGTAATTCAAATATGCAAGAATTGTTCTTATTGCATAAAGAATCCATCATTCATTTCATTTTATCATACTTTCATTTCATAAGACTCTCTTTTGATCATATATATTGCTTTCATAAACATTCATTTGGAGTTAAAACTTTTAAGTCAAACTTCACTGAAAACGTAGTAAAACTAGGTGGGTTCAAATCAATTCAACTTTCAAACATGAATGTAAATGAAATTATACATAAATACTTTGAAATTCATCAATTAAAAATCATGCTTTAAACAACCCACCATGAATTTCAAGAACCTTTATAAAGATAAATAGAGAAAATACTTGCAAACCATCAATTCATACATATGAAATCATTTTGCATCAAAATAGACCAATAATCATTAGTTTAATCATGATTCATGATATTAAATAGAAATAAGAATTACCCATAAGAAAATCTTACTTGAAATCAAGAGATTTAATTGAAAGGGTTTTGAACTACATGGGTGAAAAAATCCATGGATAAACACCCATATAACTTAGAGTAAAGCTTAAAGAAAATAAATATAATTTATTATGTTATCAAAATATTTTAGGCATGAGAGTGGAAGGAATACTCTCATTGAAGCCTTACATACCTTGAATCCGAAGTGTTATTCAGAATCGAAGGACTTAATAAACACTCTTGAATCCTAGCATTTTCTCCTCGCCGGAGTATTTTGTGTACTACCCGGAGTATATGAATCACCGGAATAGTATTTCTACTCTATTAAGAACTAAAAATATATTTTGAGAATGAGTAAAGGAGTGTATAGATAGAAGAGTTACTTGAGAAATCTTGATGAACAAAATAATAAAATAAGGTGGGTATTTATAGGTATGAAGTAGGGACCTAACAATAATTAAAATAATTATAAAGAAAAATTTGAAAATTTAATGGAAGATTGTGATGTCATGGGTGATGTCAAATGGAGGACTATTGATGTCATGTGTGATGTTAAATTGATCTAGATCTTTCCATGGTTGGTGAGATGAACCTTCTTTTTACCGAATACTCTTTTTCGGAGCTGCGTTTAAAAATAATTACTTCCTCATTAGGATTTGGTGTCTTCATATGAATTGTTGATCTAGAAGTCTACTTTAATGTCATTCAAGAATTAACCAATTTGGAGAAATCTACAGTGAGGTATGATTTTTCTTCTACAAACACTCCATTTCATCACAACACCATGCCTTGCAATAATTAATTTAGTTGACCTGCTTAACCTCCGAAACTTAAAATATGGTCTAATAAACGTTGTAGGTAATAATGTTCAAATAATTCAAAAATTTGAATCACCTAATTTGGACCATCCTATTAAAATTTATTCCCAAAATACAAAAGCCATATCATTTTTATCAAGAATTGAAACATCATATACAATATTTTTAGGGGGTGTTCCAGTAGGATAGTTATGCTCATGCACTTTCAATTGCTTAGAAGCATAGGCTATGACCTTACCGTTTTGCATTAAGACAGCCCAAACCAATCTTTGAAGCATCACAATAAATCACAAGACCTTCTAATCCTTTCGGTAGAGTCAAAATAGGAGCGGAGGTAAGTCGATCTGTCAAAGTTTGAAAACTTATTTCACACTCATCTTTCCATATGAATTTCGCCTTCTTTTGAGTAAAATTTGTCATAAGAGATGAGATGGAAGAAAACCCTTTGAGGAATCTTCTATAGTAACCAGCTAGACCCAAGAAGCTCCTAATGTCCGAAGGAGACAATGGTTTAGACCAATTCTTGACCGACTCCATTTTCTTAGGATCAACCTTAATCCCCTCACCGGATACTATGTGACCAAGAAAGGCCACCTCCTTCAACCAAAACTCACACTTGCTAAATTTTGCAAGCAATTACCTATCCCTCAACGTTTGGAGCACAACCCTCAAATGATCTTTATGTTCTTCCTCACTCCGAGAGTAGATCAAAACATCATCAATGAACACCACAACAAAGGTATCAAGGTAGGGTTTGAACACCCTATTCATTAGTTCCATGAGCACCGTCGGCACATTCGTTAACCCAAAACTCATTACCACAAACTCGAAGTTACCATACCTTATTCGAAATGCCATCTTGGGAATGTCACACTCCCTCATCTTTAGTTCGTGATAGCCGAACCGAAGGTCGATCTTGGAGAAATGACTTGCCCACTGCAATTGATCAAACAGGTCATCTATCCTAGGAAGTGGATACTTGTTCTTAATAGTTACCTTATTCAATTGCCGGTAATCTATGCACATTCAAAGCGACCTATCCTTCTTTCTTACAAATCGCACAGGAGCATCCCATTGAGAGATACTTGGCTTTATGAACCCTTTTTCTAGTAAGTCCTTTAATTGTTCCTTCAACTCTTTCAATTCTGCTGGGGCCATTCGGTAACAAGGTATAGAGATAGGTTGGGTATCGGAAAGGAGATCAATACCAAAATCAACTTCTCTTTCAAGAGAAACACTGGAAAGGTCATTGGGAAAGACATCAGAAAACTCATTGACTACGGTGACTGAATCAAGAGGAGGACTTTCAGAATCGACATCCCTAACCCTCACAATGTGGTAAATACAACCCTTAGCAATTAATATTTGGCCCTTAAGACACAAAATGAACTTACCCTTCACTATCGAAGCACGACCCTCCTATTCAAGAATGTACTCATTTGTTAATAAAAAAATTTGCTTGACGAGTCCTACAATCTATGGTAGCATAAGATGCATGTAGCCAATTCATCCCAAGGATGATATCAAAATGTACCATGTCAAGCTCTATATGATCACAAAGAACAACTTTCTGCAAGATGGACAGGGGACAACCCCTATAGACCTTTCTATCGACAACCGACTCACCCGCGGGGGTAGACACTAAATAAATCTCTACTAACATTTCAGGTAATATATCTAACCTATTATCTAAGAATGGAGTAACAAATAACAAGTTTGCACTCGGGTCCTACAATGGATACATATCAAAAGTAAAGACCTTCAACATACTGGTAATAATATTTGGTGCTTCTTCAACCTCTTGCCTCTCATGCAAAGCAAAGAAATAGTTGGTGCGTTGTCCATCTCCCTGAGTTTGTTGGCCATGAGAAACTTGTCCTTGAGGCCTACCACCACTACCTCTATAATTCTTAGCATGGTGACCCGATTTGCCGCATTTGAAGCATTCATTTGAGCCAGCCAAGCTCTCTCCCCTTGTGGGTCCTCCCACACTTCTTACATAGGGGAAAAGCTTGGGTGCCAATATTATCTCTTGGGACTATTTGATTAGGACCCTTATCCTTGTTGAACTTGGGAGGAGGAATAATAGTGGAAGCTTATCCTATAAACCATTTCCCACCTTGACCTTTGCCATTGCAACCATAACCAGACCATTGAGGGTTGGACCCTACACCATCCACTCTAGCTTTCTTGAACCCTCTAAACCTCTCTCTCAACTTCTCGTCTTCAATTTATTCGGCATAAGTCATTAATCGGGAGATTTCCATCTCCTTGACCAATATGACCGTTTTGCACTCCTTGGACACCAATCTTGAGATATCAAAAATAAACTTACTCATCCTTGACTGGAGGTCGGAGACCATAAAGGGAGCATACTTGGACAGTTTTGTGAACCTGAGGGCATACTCCCTCACACTCATACTCCCTTGACGAAGGTTGATGAACTCTTAGATTTTGTCCTCCCTAACCTCCAATGGGAAGAAATGATCTAGGAAGGCACTTTTGAACTCTTCCCATTCTATCGGTCACCTTTCTTCATTCCTCTCAACAATCCATTGCTCATACCACACTCGAGCCATGCCTTTTAGTTTGTAAGTCACTAGTTCGACCTTTTCATTCGGTGGCACACCCATGGCACATTCATAGTTTTTTTTTGATGCCTTTCATTGTAAAATAAAAGTCTTTATATAGACTGAAAAAGATAAGAAAATCCATCTGCTTTCTCCGGATTGGTTGTTTTGGATTTCCTTATCTTGATGTGATCCACTGCTTTTGATGAGTGGTTCTTCTTTAATAAAGTTGCCCGCCACTTCATAATTATCTTCTATTTGAAGATGCTTTTCTGTCTACTTCAGCTTTAGTGAGTGGCGTTGGTTTCGGTGAGTCAGGTCACACAAATGTCTAATCAAGAGAAATTCTGACTCTTTGAATCTCTTCTCTTTCTTCATTGATAATTTCAGTTCTTTGAACCTCTATTCGGAAGAATTAATTATTTTGAATTTTAATATCCTCAATTAATGATTAGTCATCAAAGGGATGAAGATAAGATTGTGCTAGAGCCTTTGGATTTAGCATATCTCCATTATCATCGCTTTGAGATGAGGCTTCATCAAGAAGATTTATTATAGCTTCTTTATTTGGGTCATTATCTAATTTTGATAAGGCCTTTTATAGCCTTTTCTTTAAATCGCTCTTTGGTGATTTCTTTGATGAAAAACCTTTCTAAGAAGGCTGTTGTGACTCTTTAGGAGATGGAGACCATCCTTTGATAAGAACTTTCTTCGATAGATATTTGATCTTGTCAAATTCAACAAAAACAAAGGTCCAACTGATAATACAAGAAATTATTTTTTGAATAATATATTTACACAAATAGATGTGTTCTGGGAGGGTGAAAATTACCTGATCAATTTGAAATTGATTTAATTTTTCTAAAAACAATTTTGGTAAAACATGTCGGTTACCTCCAAAATAGTTCCACCATTCATAGAACCATTGAGGGATAGCAAATTTATAAATGTCAAGGCTGTATTTTATAAACCATTTGTGAGATGATGGTCATAAATACAAGAAGTTAAACCATGTATTTTTATAATCATGCCAATTAACAGTTTGGGGTCGATGCTCTCTGAAAAGATTGATAGGAGTGTGTAAATGGTCAACATGCCATTCAAAAGGAGTTAAAATCTTTTTGATAGTAAGTTTTGAATAGGCTATTCTATTCAGATCATTTTTATCAGCAAGATCGTGTTCTATTTCAATAGAACCAGTGTCGACACAGATAAATTCATAAAATTTTCTTGTCTTGAGTGAATTTTCAGTTTCCACATAATTCCTGTTAGTATAAAGGGGCTTGATTAAATGCTTAACTTTGTTTCCTTCATATTCCTCGTCTAATGCAAGAATTGGAGAAACCTGCAAAGAAACAAGATCAAATTATTCTTTGGCCTTTGAACTAGATGTTGCTGTAGGTGCAACTACTTCTGTGAAACTCTTAGTAGTTTTCATAGTATAGTTGTCTTTGGTTTGGGTTTGGGAAAATCTTTGTTTTCTTGAGTGAGATAAGAAGTAGGCTCTTGGCCTTGTAGAAATGACTTTTTTTAGACTAGAAGGTTTGATGAAGAGCTTGGGGGCAAGGATGGATGTGCGGTTGGATTTATCGGAGGCAATTAGGCCAAAGACAAATATCTATTTTGGTTATTCAAAGATGGCCTTATGTCAAAGGGTTTAACTAAAGGGGTCTTTGCTTCTTCTTTTCCCTTGAATGGACCGCTTGATGATGCCTTTGCTATAGGCCTCATGTTTTTCCCTGCAAAAATTCTCTGGTTAGAAAATCTGGGAGAGAATTGTCTTCTTCCTTGAGAAATTTAATTTGAAAATCAAAACTAGATAATGACGCATACCATCTAGCAAAAATTTGTTTAGAGACAAGGTTCTTTACATCCTTTTGCAAGATGTCTTTAGCATATTTACAATCTACTTGAAGAAGAAATTCCTTATTAATTAAGTCATCCTGAAACTTATTAATACAAAGAACTATAGAGAGGACTTCTTTCTTTACCGTACTATAATTCTTTTGAGCGAAATTCCATATTCCAGAAGTGTAATGAACTAATTGCTCAGTTGACTCTAGGGATTTTCTTTGTTTAAGAATTCCTCCATAACCAATATCTGAAGCATTAGTTTCAACAATCATAAAGTAGTCAGGGTTAGGGATACCCAAGTAAAGAAGATTTTTAATCATCTCTTTGATCCTTATGACTGCAGAGGTTTGCTCTTTTCCCTATGGGGTAGGGGTTTTCTTCAATCCATCATAAAGGGGTTTGCAGATCTGTCTAACCTTTGGGATGAAGTCTGCCACATAATTAAGGCTTCCTAGAAACCTTTGAGGCTGAGTTTTGTCAGTAATGACATCTTGAAATTTATCAGAGACCTCAATGGCTCTACAAATCGGTTTATAAGTACCTTGGTGTAAATCATGAACAAGAAAATGGATTTTCGTTTGGAAAAGCTTGATCTTTTTTGCACTGACAACAAGAGCATTTTGCTTTACAATTTTATAGAAAATATTTAAGTGTTTAAAATGAGAATCAATGTCCTTAGAAAATATCAGTACGTCATCAATATAAATAATAGATATATGGCTAATATGATTAAAAATATTATTCATAATGTTTTGAAATTTGGAAGGGGTATTTTTTTAATCCAAAAGGCATAACATTCCACTCATATTGTCGAAACGGAACATTGAAAACAATTTAATACTTATCCTTTTCAGAAATTTGAATTTTCTAAAATCCAAATTTCATATCAAATTTCCTGTAAACATTTGCTTTGAAAGTTCTTTTCAAAAGATCCCTCTTATTGGGAATGAGATATCTAATCCACTTTAAAGCTATGTTTAAAGGGTTGTAGTTGATAACAAGTCTGGGAGATCCTCTTTCTTTCTCCGCAGAGTTGTTGAAATAAAAGGCTGAATAGCTCCAAGGGGATTTAGAAGGTCTAATAATTATATTATCCAAAAGAGTACTGATTTCTTTTTTGCAAATTTTTATTAATTTATGATTCATTTGGATAGGCCTAGCTTTCGAAGAAATGGTCTTCTCATTGAATCCATCAATATATGGAAGGTCAACTGTATGGGCTTTGTGTTTCCAAAAAGCATAAGGAAAATCCGAACAAATTTGTTTTTCAAAAGTTTGTTGGATATTGACAATCTTAGTTACCATTCCCGGAGTTTTTAAAATTTGCTCAATTTTTTTTATTTTAATATCATCTTTGAGAAAACAAATCTGCTGAGAAATAAGATTTATTTTAAAAGAAGTTTGTTTATGTAAAAGTTTACTTTCTTCATGAGAAAGAGTTTTGATAAAAGGAAACAAAATTTCTTTTTCCAAAATTTTTGTGTGTATAACATCAAAATCTGAAATATAAGGTTTTGTTTGAGTAATAAAAGGTATACCCAAAATAATCTCTTCATTAATATTTTTTGTAATAACAAAATTATTTTAGAGACAAATACCATTAGTGAAAATATGGGCATTGGATAACTTATAATCAATCAAAATACGCTCGCCAGTAGTGATATATAACTTTGTAGTACCCTTAGTAAGGTATTTTGTAGGGATTAATCCTTCCACAGTGCAATTTCTATTTACACCACTGTCTAACAAAGCAATTTTGTTAAGAACAAAATTATCATTAGTGAATAATTTAATCAAAATATGAGAACTCTGAGGCCTGATTTTAGTAATAGTTTTAACTCCTGCCTCAGATTCATAAGAAAGAGATTATGTATCTCTTTCTTCATCAGAATCACCTATGACAACGAATTTTGAAGTCGTTCCTTTTTCTTGATTGCTAGTTCTTTTAGGACTTGTTCTGTGAGAGTGTCAACCTCAATTTTGTGATGTCTTGCTTTCACTTCTTTGATTTCTTCCTTAAGAAAATTGACCTCTCTGCGGAGCTTTTCAATAGAAGGTTCTTCCTTCTTTAAATCAAATCTGTTCATGATCTGTTTCATACAAAAAGTGTTAACTTTAGGCTTTTCTTCTTGCTGCTGAGTAACCAACTTTTGTGATTCTAATAGATATTTCTTTTTAGCCTGTTCATCTTGAATGTGTTCAATGGCTGCGAATAAAGTTTCTACAGAACTTTCTGAGATGACCCTGATATATTTACTATCACATAGGCAAAATGAGCCATTGGAGTTGCACTCTGAAGTTTCTTCTTCAGAATCTGAATCATGGATGACATTAAGCAATTCGTCGTCGCTTCCTTCTGACTCTTCTTCAGAGGAATATTCAGATTCAGATTCTTCTTCCTCAATTATAAAGAAGAGTTTTTGCTTGATTTCATTGTCAACTTCAAGAAGGTTAACCTCCTCCTTCTTCTTATTTCTAGGACATTGGTTAGATCTATGGCCTTTCTTGCCACATGTCCAACAAATTTTGTCAGGAGAAGAATTTTGGTCTTTTTCTTAAACCTTTTCTTGGGTTTATCTTTGGTTTCTCTTCTTTTCCTAGAAGATATTTTCTTATAATTTCCCCTGTTCTTTTCTCTTTTGCCTTCTTTCCTTGTAGAAGGAAGTTTTAATAAAGGAAATCCAAAATCTTGATGGAAACTGCCAAGTTCTGTAGAAGATAGCTTTTGCTCCCTCTTAAGTTGTTCCTTTAGCTTAAGAACTGTGCAAAGTTCCATTACAACAACATTAATTATGCTAACAAGGCGTCCATAAGAGAGCTAGGGATAGGGAATTTTTCCCTCACACATGTCTCTTGTTTTTGTTCTTATCTTTTCTGCAAAATGAGGAGGTAAACCGCTAATGAAGCATTCCTTCTAATAATCATTATTGCAGTCATACCTTATCATGACTTTGTTAATGAACATATCTTTATACTACCTGAAATCTGTCAATTTCTTACAGTAAAGGTTTTTCAGAATTTTTAGACTTCTATCTTGAAAAAGACGAGTTTCACCCACAAAGTGTTTTTCTATGCAATAGATGAGCGTAGTAGTCGCATTTTCTACGATGACTTCTAAGGCTATTTCCATCCCATTTTCTGTTTTCATAACAGTTTTAGTGATGACAATATTTTGAATATCATCTTTGATTTGATTAGTGAGATAATTGTCCCACCAATTTTTCAATATTCCAGTGAATCCTGCAATAAGCATTGTAGCTGCTTGCTTTTCACTGGCCTTTCTAAGCTTGTAAGATGTGATATTCATTCCCATTTTTTGGAGTTTTCCATAGATCTGGTCTTCCGCCATTCCGTCGATGTTCTATTTTGTCAATCCTGATCCATCTACAGTCAATGATGGATGAAGGGTATCTTCCTCAAACTGCACATTTGGGAAGGAAGATCTAGGGTAGTAATTCCTTTTATTGGGATGGCGCTCATTCAGGATGCTAATCTTATTTTCTTTGGTTATGTTAAGCTTAGAAAGTTGATTGTTGATCCTTTCCAAAAGATTAGTTGAATGATTGAATTCTATGGAGAGTTTAGGAAAATCATCTTTCGAGAATTCAGGAATTTTATAGATAGGGTTAGTCTCGATTTGGGGAATAACCTTAGAAGTATTTGGTTTATTTCCAATATGACTTATTCCTTTATAATTATTACCTTTAGATTCTTCAATCTGCTGGGAGACCACATGAAGAACCTGGTTGGTGTAGTTATTCTGCTCGAAGATTTTGTTGACATCAACGACATTCACTAAAGGAGAATCTTTCTCAATGGGCTTCTTGAAAGGTGAAGCCTTGAGAATCTCTTTTCTATATGGAATGCTTAATCCTTCCAAAGGGGGTGTAATACTTTCAACCACCTGTTCTCTGTTGTACCACTTATTAATAAGGACATGAAGAGATGACTTAGTATCATCTATCTGTCTGGAATATTCAAACTATTTGAAAAATTCAATTTCATCTTTGAATCTTTCCATGTCTTTAAACCATTTATATCTAAAAGAGAGTCTCTGAGTTAGAGAATATGTAGCTTTATACCATTCTACCTTTTGCGGATACTGAGGTAAAGTCCACCACTCGTGCAACTTTATTTTGTCAGGGACAAACTTTTCATCTGAAGTAAGAACTCCGATGGAATCCTTTCTTCCATGATCAGGTTTTATGTCACTAGGAGTGGGGCTTCCAAGGGTAGTAGCCTCATAGTAGACTTTAGGGATGGTTTTGAAAATATCCACGCTGTGACCTTTCAGTGACAGAGTCTTCATCTTCCAGGAGGTCAAACGAAGAAGGTCTGGCCGAAGACATTCTTTTATTTGAAGAAGCTTGGCTAAAAGAGTTGGATATTAAAAATTTAAGATTAATAGATCCATTTGGAAATTGAATAACCCCGTCGATTTGTGATCGTTTGGATTGAATGGGTAAAGGGTTAGTGATAGAGTTGAATTTCTACTCTTCATCCGTAAAGATATAGTTCCATTTAAGGAGGCGAGGAACGAAGGTTACTGTGCTCTTGGTTTGCTTCCATGAGCATAGTTACTCCTTTGACTCTAGTAGCTATAGCCTTTGGGGCTATAGTGGTCTTCATACGCTTGTAATATACCCGATGTATTACTATCTCTGTGGTATCTATTCTACCATTTATATTCTTGGTTTTGACATTAAGTGTCAAGGTATCCATAATGTTTGGATCATGGATATCAACCGAGAAATTGGAATAACAGTTAAAGTAAACCGGGCCATTGGTGAGGTTACTTTCAAGAACTCCTAACAGAGTGATCAAAATTTAACAATATATCATCTCTAAGCAATAGACAAATAGGAATATCCAATTCTTTTTGGAAAAGAGGTTTAACAACTACTTGAACAAGACCGATATGAAGGAACTTAAACTCCTTCTTAAATCTATCAATATCAACATCAATTAATAACTGAAAGTTTCAAGAGAATTATTGATAGCAATAGTAGACTCACAGGTCTTGATGTTATATTTTTTAAACATACAAAAATTACCTAGTTGGTAAAGCTTTTCAAAAGGTTCTTTAGGAATAGACCAATTTTGCAAATCATTTTCTGCCTTAGAGATAGATAAATTAATACTATTAATAGTATACTGGTGATTGTTCATAGAGAAAGATTGCCTTGTACTATACTTTAAGTTATGATATTCTAACAAAAAACCTTTATTAATAAAGATATCAATAATTTATTGTTAATAGATTTCCAACTATATGAAGTAAACATGGAAGTAAATCAAGGATCTTACACAAAGATATCTTGGATATTACTCGAGCTGTCATGTTATCTTGGAGGTAGGAACATCCTGTAGTCTAAACTCCAGTCCCTTCGATTAAATGACCACCTTTCTGGCTTGACTACCTAAAGTCGAAAATTAAACGACATCCTCACACTTGACAAGATTTTAAACCTCAATCCTTATCACCCGATATAATTCAACCATTTTTACAAATAGAGAGGGAAACATATTCACAATAGATTAAAGATATCCATATTAATAGATTAGGCGAGATATTAGATAATCATAGTCTCAAGCATAGTCTAGGCAGAGAGAAGTTAGCTATTCATGAATAACAATAAAAATTTATTATGATTTATGTATTTAAAGTCATCATGTAAAAGCCCTTAAGATTTCATCATTTAAAATTAAAAAGCTAGTTTGAGAAAATATTTGGGCTCCATGGGTGAAAGGATCAATGGATGAAAACCCACATACCTTGGGGGAAACAAAATTCCTAAGAACACTTGAGGAAGAAATGAGAATTGAATGCCGTGAATTTGAAAACCCTAGCCTTGCCTTGAGGTCCTTGAGGGAGTTTTGGGAAGAGAGAATTTGAGAGCTTTAAGTTTAAGTGTGAAGAATGAGGTCTTGGAAGGGTTTAGGGTCTTTACATAAGAGAATTTAGTCCTTAAAACGACACCATTTTGATTTAAAACATAGAAAAAGACTAGAATGCCCCTTTAAAAATTTGGCTAGAACAGACATCATGGGGATCCTTCATGGTCCGTGGTGCTCACCATGGTCCGTGGTAGGGTCCCGTGATATGGGACTTTGAAAGATTTGGAAAAAAGGACTTGCAGGGTAGTCTCTGAAGTTTCTTCACGGAAACCTTGACGGTCTGTGAAACGCATCAGGACCCGTGGTGGTCGTCCGTAGACCCTACATTGAGAAAATTCCTGAGGACTTTGGGGAGGTCTCACCACGGTCCATGGTCCTCCATCGTGGTTCATCCCGTGCAGTCTGAGCCTCTGAATCCCTCCATGGTTGCACACCAAGGTCCGTGAAGGCTTCCGTGGTCAGCTTCTGAGCCAGTTTTTTGCAACTTTCGGAGAATTCTTCCTTGGTTTAGGACCTTTCACATTTTCGGGGTCTTACAATACCATGGCTCGATCTCTTTGTTATATTATTCCTCATTCTGCCTTTTTATGTTATCATTTATTTATTAAATTGATGTCTGACTTGGATTTGGTCTAGCTTGCCTACTCGGGAGTTATGATAGGCGTCATCATGACCCGGTCTCGGATCGTGACATATTGTGTCAATTGTTAATCGCATAATCACATAATAAAACATACTTTAAGGAAGAATTATAACAGAAATACTCCTAATGAATCATACTAGACTAATTTATGAATTAAATATGACGCATGTTTCTAAAAATATATTAAACTAGCTAATTTGTAGAACCTCAAAGCACTTAAGACTTTAAAACAAGAGCTATAGATTTTTCAAGGTTACTTCACTAGCTAAAAGTTATCTTTATATAGCATACCTCCGCAAATAAATTCATCATAAGTAAGTTGTTCTATCATTCAAAAATGATTTACACTTGTTGCAATCAATAAAAATATCCAAAATTACTAAATTCTTAAAATATTGACCAAGTGTAAGACATTGATGCCATTCATTTTTTTTCTTGCATGAGTATATGACTACATTGATGATTATCCTTTGATATCTATACAAATCTTGCCCTAAGTGAATCTCATCAGTCTTCCCCAAATTAAGTATAATCATGTCCATGGCGAATTGAGAGTCCTCACTGCTACAATAACATGCTGCCATATCTCAGATATATCACAAAAAATCACTCTTTTGTTGTCATAATTCCGTGTCTCACACCTGCAGTTCATTGTCCAAATGTCAGGCCCTCCTTTATTTTTTTCAACTCACTGCATCAATCAAATCCAAAATTCCTCACTCAAAGCTTTGAGCAAGACTCGACAAAAAGTTGGCAGAAAATTAAACTTGGTTCAAGTTGGCTTCTGAAATTTTGATTTCTAAATTTTGCTAGACATTATTTTTAATTTTCATTAAAATAAAATTATTTCTCAATAAATTTTTAAATACCGATATTTTATCACTAGGAAAGTAAATTAGCGACAATTACATTATTGCCACTAAACAATTTTCGCCAAAGTTCTTTTTATAGTAGTGCTTATTTATAATGGTAAAGGGCTGTTGAAATTGTCTGTTAGTTTAAATCATACTTGTAATGGAGAAGTGCTGCTACAATTTTGTTAACTTCAATTGAAATATCTTTTAATAGGTCATGAACTGAGATGTTGACATGTACTCTAGTTGTCTAATATTTTAAAAGCTTATTATGGTACTTGTATGCATACTATATCGTATTTTTGATGGTGAAGTATTGCTAAAGTTGTCTTGATTTTTTTTATAATGAATACGTGTTGCTGAATGGAATTCGGCTATAGCGTCATTCTTATTGATGAAGCAACTATATAACACTGAAAAATTTGTATTCAAGCTTTCATTACCTATCAAGATGTCGCCAGAATATGAATTTTACATCATTTTTCACAACCTGCTTATATTTTTTCAGATTCATCCTCAATGTTAGATTAGAACTGAGATAGTCAAAACTAGATTGAGGATATAGTCCATAGTGGTAATACTGGTTGTTGTTTCATGTCCTCTCTTACTGGGCATAATTGAGTGTGAAGAAGAATTATGAACAAAATGGTACATAATTTATAAAGATAATGGAGATGTGTAGCTTAAAGTTATGGATATTCTAGATCTCAATTCTCTCCCTTATTATCTTTCATAACCTTCTTCCATTTAATAATGAAAATGTGTTTCCATAATTATATCTTAAACCGTTGGATTGGTCTCCAAATTGACCTCTACTGATATGAGATAACGAAATACAAAAAGAACATATGCTAACTCAATGTAACTTAGTTATATATTGACTATATTTTGGTCACCATGTTAAGTTGTTGAGACACATTGCTTGTTTAAACATATTAAAATATATCTTGCGGGTTGATGTGTTGATCTAAATTGAATTAGACAGTGGTTTGTTTGATAGGATGAACCCATTAGGTTCTGGTCATGGGCCTTATTTAGGTACACCCATAAAAAATTATCTCATCATGGTTATCGACTTCAAATTATATACTAGCCTGGTTCACTATCTAAAAGATCCTTGACTACTGATCAAAGAACCTTCATTAAAATTACATTCTTAGAAACCATAATCATGTGACATGTGTAACAAAAATCCAAAATATTAAGGAAAAATGCAAGGTTTGAAGACCACATACCTTGTTCATTTATAAGGGATAGTGTAACAATAAATCAAACATATTAAAATCATCCGATATATCTCTCCAGCAGCAATATATAGGCGTCTCTGATGGCAATCCAAAAGTGGAAAGGAATAGCCTTTAATTCTATATTCTACAGGTGAAGGTGAAATGTCTTTCACCTTTCATCATGTATTGGTATACATCTAGACATATTTTGATAGTGAAAATGTGTTTCTGTAATTGTATTTTGAACTTTTGAATTAGTCTCCACATTGACCTCTTTAGTGATTCAAAATCTTGCATAAGTTTTTGCTAGTTTCTCATTTGTGTCTGTTCCTACAAAACTTTCTTCTTTAATATCGACTTGATTTTTATACTTTCTGCTAAAGAAAATCTTTTAGTAATATTTATTTTATAGGTTTTGGGTACTGAAGATAGCATGAAGGAAGCTTTTGTGGATGTAAATGTTGACAAATTTTATATTGTAGTCCAGAAATGTTAGCTATATAAGTTGTTTTACTAAAGGAATATGGACATAATTAGGGATGTCTATGATTTGGATAAAAATCGATCCAAATTGAAAAATCAAATCAAACTGATCAAATAAATTAATTTTTTATTTGTTTTGATTTGGTTTGATTTACATTTTTAAAAACCGATAATATTTGATTTGATTTTGATTTTGTTCAAAAAAATCAAAGAAATAACCAAACAGAATCAACAAAATTATATGCATATTTGCTTAATAATAATATATACATAATATGTTATTTTTTATGAATAATGTTTTATGTAAAAAAAATGCAGCACACTAATTTAAAATAATAAGATATAATGCGTGTTTTATTTGTAAAATCATATCATTAACTTATGCATTATTAAGTAATTTATGTTGTTTAGTACATTGGTTTAACTAACAATATAAGAAGGAAGTTAAACATAGTTAAAGTTCTGGTATAAGAATTATAAGATCCAAAATGACACAAAGACAATTATTTTTTTGAATGAATTATTGTCTTTTTTTCTCTTTTCAATGAATCATTTTCTTTTATTTTTGTGTATGAATAATAACAAAATAATCGAACCAAACCAAATTAAAACCGATAACAACTAAACTGATGGATGTATATTTGTAACACCCAAATTTTTTTAAGCTAAGATCCGACCTATTCTCCGTATGCATATAGGGACAAACCCGATGACTTCTAAGTCATACATAGATGTTAAGTTTATTTACTAGGTATTTGAAGTATATTGGATGTGGTTTAAGGTCATAAGGAAGCTCAAACACCAACTCAAGGTCAAAACATTCCTATCGGCTAAGTTTTTGCATGAGTTCATATAAGGGTAAATTTAAAATGACCATATCTCTAAGAATATAAAGAGTTAGGTAACCTATAACCTATCAAATTAAAGGCGTATGAGTCTTCTTTCCAACGCAGCTAAGTTCCTTCATTTAGAGTTTGGAGTAGAAAGTTATGGTTATTTTTCTGAAGTATGTCTTGACCGGACAATTCAACGAGCTCACCTGTCAATTTGGCGACTCGCCGAATGGTTCAGTGTCGTTCCGATTGAGCTCATCAAATGGAACTGAAAACATCCAAAAACTGTTATTTTAGGCCCCGGCGAAGAAGAAAGTTGTCCGCAATTCATCGCCTATTTTGAGGATCTAAATTTCCCTTTTGGCGACTCGCCGAATAGTTTGGCGAGGAGACCTCTCGCTCACCGATTTGGCCGATGAGACTCATCAAAAGGTCGATTTTTTTAATTTTTATGATTTTCTTACATTTCCAGAAGGGTATTCTTGTCATATTACCCTCAAATAGCTCCTCTAAGCCTATATTATATCCTTATAACCTCTCCATTCATTCCAAACTCTCACAAAAAATCAAATTCACACATTCTATGTTATTTCAAGAGGAGAAAAACTAGGGTTCCAAGAGCATTCGTCGAGTTATTCAAGAATCTAATTCTTCCAGGTATGTAAGGTTACCCATAATATCGATTGAGTCCATCCACATGCTTTGTATCTTCATTGATTCAAGTTGAGATGAGTTTCAAGGTTCCATGAATTGAGTTCTTGAATTATTTATAATTTCTACTGAGTTTTATATTTAAATTCCATTATTTTCTTGTATGTATTTTAATCTACCTTGATGAGTTTCATGAGTTGAGTTTTGTTGAGAGTATGGATTCATGTTTGCATTCACATAAACCCTAGTTGAGTTATGCATCAATTATTTTATGCGCTATTTTGAGTTTAAAGAATGAATATTTTTTCATTTTTGATTAAAAGAGAGATTGAGCATGAGTTAAGTTTGAGAAGTCTTTCATTTCACATTTTGAGCATGAGTTTAGAAGTGTCTTAATCATTATATTGAGCATGAATTTTAATATATACATATTAATATATTTAAATCATCTATTTTGAAGTTGAGTTGAGGAGTTAAATTATGCTTTAAATGCATTCCTTGAGTTGAGATAAGTTGAGTTTTGAGCTAAGTCCAAAAGACACTAAATGAGTTAATTGAGTATTTTTTCTCACTTGATGTATATATGAGCATAATAAAGTATTTTGAGAGTAGTATTGAGCACCGATATGGAGTAAGAGTAGAGGCAACTCAAACCCCATAAACTACTAGACAGTATAGGATAGAGGCTATGCCTCTCTAAGTCCCACACCTATGGACTTTGATTGATTTTGTATCTAGTGAGGGTGATCATCCCTTAACTTTACAAGGTATTAGATGTCTGTGGCAATGGCAGTGCAAAGAGTTGTATCATCACTAGCTCATAAGTGATTATTGTCGGTTAGAAAAATACCCTGAGAGTAAAATATTATACTTTTATATGTTGAGTTGTACCTCTTATTGCATATTATTTAAAGCACTGTATTATTTTACTTCATGCTTTATTGAGTTGAGTAATTTAAGAGTGAGACCCTTGAGTTGAGTTGCATGAGGTTGAGTATTGTTGATTGTGTTCCTTTCTAGCTATTTTACATACTCATACATTTTATGATACAGCTATAGGTGTTAGAGTTCATCAATAGGCGCTCTGTTGAAGATCTATTTCCTTCCTTTGTTAGTGGTGAGACCTCCTTGCATTTTGAGGAATCAGTTTTGTTTCATTCGTTATTTGAGTAGTTCTTTTGAGGTAGCCGTGGGCTTGTCTCGATACCTTATGAATAATTGTTAGAGGATTCATAGAACAAAGTAGAGTTGATTAGAAGGATTCTTTCACAGTTTGTATTTAAACCATAATTTCATTATTGAGTTTATTATGTTGAGTTACATTATACTTTGAAGTATTTTCAATCTATCATTTATTTATTAATGATGATGTTTCTGAGTGCCCAATTGAGTTAACTGTCTATTGAATTGAGTCTTTCACTAAGTGATTGAATGAGTGATGAGACCAAGTGGTTCTCTTGGGGACAATAATGATCTCCGAGTGCCGGCCACACCTTGGGTATCCTCTTGGAGTATGACAAATATGGTATCAGAGCACATAATTCAAGATTCCTAGGATGTCTATAAAGTCGTGTCTAGTATAGTCTTGCTTATGGGTGTGTCGTGCACCACACTTATAATTAGGAGGCTATAGAACATTAAGAATTGTTAGACTTCTTTCATATTCTGAGTCGTTCTGTAGAGTTTAAATCTATAAAAGTTCCCTTCTAATTAGTGCGTTACACATTGCAGATCATGCCTCCTAAACATAACGCTAGCTAGAGGAACGCCGCCAAAATTGAGGTTCCACAGTCTGAGATTCCCCTACCCTTTATGGTAAGAACTAGGTGTTATATCCCGCACTCTTGTATATCATAATATTTTTTTTATAAAAGGTTGTCATATGATCCATGTTATCCATGAAGTTCGGTGTGAGTAGTGATGGTTGGAAATAGGTTTAGAGGGATTTAGAAGGAGTTGGAGGCCAAATAAGGAGTCGTGGTAATCGACCTACTTGCGTAAGCTACCGACTTGGATGTCTTACATAATTAATCTACTTGAGTACATATCGAGCTTAAGTAGCAAGGATTATAGGTTATTAAAGTGAGATGAGATTACGAACCCATAAAAAAGGAGTAAGTAGGTGATGCACCTACTTGGAATAAGGAGTTGATGCACCTACTTGGAGCTAGTAGGTGATGCACCTACTAAGGTGGACCCACCCCGCCATGTGGCAGCACCTGGTGTTGGTACATGGGATGAGGTGGACGCCTAAGAGATGGACACGTGTCACCCTTATGGACTGACATGTGTCACTCTCAAAAGAGATATACATATAGCTACTTAATGACTAAGGAGTTCATTCTTGTCTTCTACACTTAGAAAGAATTGGAGAAAAATAGAGAGAAAGAGCCACGACAAAGCTAGCAACAAGGTAAGGTTCGAATTTTGATCTGTGAATTAATTATCTAAGGTATTCTTTGATCAAATGAAGGTGTTTAACAATGTAAATTAATTATTGGGCAGTAATAAAGTTCAACGAAAAGTCCATCAATTTTCAGTTGAGTTGCGGAGCCAAGTTGCTAAGGTAGGGTTTATTCCTTTCAAATTGTAGTTAATGATGTTGTAATGGAAATATTACTTGTATTAAATAAGGTTGGAGGCAAGAAAATTACGTAGTCATTGTTGACATTGTAAATGGACAGAATTGAGGCCATTCTAGTTGGATTAAAGTTTGGTTAGTGTTATCGTTACTATGGTATTGTATTTGAAGGTAATTTTTATATGTTGAAGGGCTGAAAATGTGGTTATAAATGAGTATAAGTGCTGCTGTTAGCCACGTTATGCTCCCTTCCGTGTGGTTGTAATTTTACGAAATAAAGATCGAAAATCGTATTTTGATGTTGTGGTTTTTGGTGGGCTATTTGGAACTTGTATTGAATAATGTTGAAGTAGTTTTATTATATATGGATGGTTGTTGTTGTTGTTTGTATGGTTGTGTTAATTGGAGGGTAATTGGATGTTCGGATAGGGCGAGTTATAGGGGAAATGCTACCCAATTTCCGTTAACTTCTTAACTAAGCAATATACTAGTCGAGAAGTGTGAACGAGGAAATGATTCCTATGGATAATTAGTTGTAGATTTAGAAGCTGGAAAGTCAAAAGTTATTAATAATAGTATTACTTTCGTGTTAAATAGGTTCAACTAGTAACGAAGCAAGCTTGGTTACAGTTGATCCATAAAAGGTATGTAAAGCTATCCCTTCTTTCTTTTGGCATGTCTTTGACATAAGTGATGAATGATATAAGCTTGAGGGTAATTCTATTCATAAATGCCGAGTGTAATTCACGATCCTTATTTACTTCTTGATGTTAGAACTCTTACAATATTTGAGCTATTACATCTCAAGTCTTCTATACGTTGGAAAGTAGTCATATATAAAGCCTATCCCTCTTTTCTTTTGGCATGTCTTAGCTATAAGTGATATATGATATGAGTTTTGGGGGTAATTCCATTCATAATCTCCGAGTATGATTCATGACTCTTATTCACTTCTTGGCAGTAAAACTCCTAAAGTAGTTGAGCTATTGCCCTTGAGCCTTCTATAACTTGAATAGTAGTTGGATGAATAAGCTCCTATTCTTAAAGACTCTACGATAACAAATGTCTCTGAATCCATAAGCTGTTTAGCATTGTCTTGATACATGTCTATGATTGTTGAGGCTCCATTTGATATGATCTCTAATGACATGTAAAGGGTATTTGAGATGATTACTACCCTGATCTTCAGGTGATGGTTCACTTGACTATTCTATTGAGTCTCAAATGATGATTTAATTTGCATTTGGTTACTCACTACTCTGCTCGTGCATATTGTTAATACATCTTTCACCAAGTTCCATAATGGGCCGGGTATATTATTATGCACATCTTCACTATATCTTCACCGAGTCCAATAATGGGCCGGGTATGGTATGATATATGTATAAGATGATATGATAATGCACTAGCATGGTTATGGCACCGAGTCCCATAATAGGATGGGTACGGTATAAGTGTACACTATATCTTCACCGAGTCCCTCACTAAAGGTCCGGGTATGGTATATATATGCCTATGATGATATAATGATATATTTGTAACACCGAGCCCCATAACATGCCGGGTACTGTATGTGATAATGATATACATGACTTCATTTCATAAGATGCAGGTATAGCGATTTGTTAATTGTCATACTTGTCTTCTGCATCCCTATTTCAGCTGTAATCTTCTTATGGTTTATATGCTTTATATACTCGCGTATTCCATGCTGACCCCCTCTTTTCGAGGGGCTGCATTTCATGCCCATGGGTACAGACACGCATTTTGGGGATCTGCCAGCTTAGGATTTTCATTCAGCAATTTTGGGAAGAGCTCAGTTGTGTTGAAGCCTAGCTTTTTGGTATTGATCTTCTAATGTATATATCCATTTATTCAGGGGTACAGCGGGGACCCTGTCCCACCATATGATACCATTGACACTACTAGAGGTCTATAGATATATATGTGGGTTGTATGTATATGTTTTCAGTTATGTCCATACGACTCATGTTTTGTGACGTTTTCTTTCATAGTTGCAGCCTTGTCGGCTCGCTTATATGTATATAATGGGGTGACCCCACATACTATGATAGCCTCGTTGGCTTATGTACTATGTTACCTATTGATAAATTGTGACCCCTCAAGAGGTGGATTGTGCCAGTATGTAAACATGTGACCATTTGAGATAATGTTTTATCTCCTTAAGTTATAAATTAAGCATGGATTACTTATAGTTAACAGGGGTACACATGAGCGTCCAGCTTGGACACCAGTCATGGCCTATGGGATTGGGTCGTGACACTAGAGGTTGACCTGCCCAGTCTACTGAGGTTCCTTAAATACCTACTACTCATCTCGCTCTTACTTCAGAGACAGATTTCAGAGGATCTATTGCCATAATCAGTCAGTTGGTATCTTCCCAGAAGAGTAACAAGAGTTCACAGCTCCTAGCTCTAGATCAAGAGCTATCAACTTCTGTAACGATTAGAGATTTCTTGAGGATGAACTCACTGGTCTTCATAGGATCTAAATTTGTGGAGGACCCTTAGAACTTCATTGATGATATATGGAAGATTCTGAAAGTAATGCATGCTACCGAGATTAAGTGAGTTGAGTTGGTTTCCTATTAACTCAAGGATGTGGTGAATGTATGGTACAATCAATAGGAGGAGTGCTGTGGAGAGAATGCTGAGCCTTTTGTTTGAGATGAGTTTGAGAGTGCATTTCTTGATCACTTCTTTCCTAGAGAGTTAAGGGAAGCAAATGTAGAAGAATTTGTGAAATTAAAGCAAGAGGGGATGACAGTGAAAGATTATAGTCTTAAGTTCATTCAGCTGTCTAGATATGCTCTAGAGATGGTTCTAGATGTGAGATCTAAGATGAGGAAGTTTGTCTCTGGGTTGGGCAAACATGTAAAGAGGGAGTGTAAGGCATCACTATTGATTTCTAACATGGATATTTCCAGGCTTATGGTCTATGCTCAATAGGTTGAGTATGATAAGAAGAAGGAGTACTTGAGCAAAAAAGAAAACTCAGCTGGGTATGATAATGAGAAGAAACAAGGTAAGGGGATCATGTCCTTATTTTAGATGAGGTCTTCTAACTATGCTCTCTCATCAATGAGTACACCTACACGCAACTACAGGTATGATAGAAAATCCCAGAGTCACAAAAATTTCAGAGTTCAGGATTTCTAATCCAAAGAAAGTGTGGCTCAAGGTCTGAGAGGAAAGCCGCATTGCGGCATATATGGTAAGATCCATTTAGGAGAGTGCAGAAAGGGCGCCAAGGGTTTCTATAACTATTGAAAGGTGGGTCATTTGCAGAGAGAGTGTTCGATGTTAGGAGACAAATCCTAATATTCTTCTGCGGTACCACCAAGCCGAGGTAATAAGATGGTTCTACTTCATGTAATGGCAGAGATTCTAACCTTCTTTATGCTATGACTATTCTCCAGGAGTGGGAGAACTCACTAAATATTGTTATTGGTATGCTTCTAGTCTTTTCTTTTGATGTCTATGATTTGCTTGTTCGGGTGCCATCTTATCTTTTATGACTGTCATGCCCCGGGAGGTTACCCTAGATGTAACTGGCACTTAGAAACCATTTCTGGCTCCCAAGCGAACCATATAGCCTGATCACACATCCGTTCATTCATTCATTCAGCGGAAAGTTTAAAAATAAAGAATAATTTAGCGGGCAACTCAAATCACCCATCCAACACGAAGAATAAAGGTCATGGGCCAACAGATCAACTAAAATATTTGTCATTAAAAATAGTTTGACAAGAATAACTCAAAGATCGAAGTACTCAATCGACCCATCACTATCTAGTCTATGAAGCCTCTATCATTACTATCTAATTGGTGCCAATGACATGTTCATGGCTACCTCAACTCAAAATGAAAAGGCAAACTCGACGCAAGATTATATGAGCGGTGTCCTCCGAATGTAGGGGAGGACTCACCAATACGCTGAGTGCGAATAGATCCCCAATGATGCTCCTATTGACGATCTCTTAAATCTGTCTCTGCATCATGGAACGATGCAGGTCCAACTGGACGTTAGTACGTGGAATGTACGAGTATGTAATATGGAAGAATGAAACATACCTCAAGGAAGAATAGCAGCGGTCCAAATATATCAAATCAGAAAGATAAGAGAGACTCAACAAGGTGTCATAAGTCTAAAGTAATAATACATTTTTAGACAAAGATCAATCATATACCATATAGTCCAATCCAATCATACACAATACAGTTCAATCAAATTATTCAATCCAATTCAATCATATACTGTTAGCTCGAAGTCAATCACATATCATCTAATCCAATCATGCACAATCCAATCACAACTCATCTAACCCAATCCGACCATATACAATCAACTCAACATTCAACTCAACAATCAGCTCAAAGGACTCAACTCAATAAATATGCAAATTAAATTATGCAACGTTTTACAATTCAACTCAAAGGACTCAACTCAATAAATATGTAACAACTCATTCAAGTGTCCTAAGTCTAACAAGAAATAGTTTAGATAGGACCAACTTATAAACCACTCAACTCAACTGACTCAGAGCACTATCAAGACCTAAATGGGAGTTTCTCTTATCTGATAACCATTACTTATGAGCCAGTGATAGTACAATAATCAGACGTTGTTGCCATGTCCATCCATACCTTACCAGGGCATGAAAGCCTCCCTAATAATGGATACCATTGATTAGTCAAGTCCTATCATTTTAGGACAATAAAAATGGGAAACATCCGACTTTAACGGTTCAATCCCACGGGAAGCATCCGACTTTAACGTTTCCATCCCTCGGGAAGCATCCAACTTTAACGGTTCCATCCCTACCTATGTTGGCGGTGTAGTTTATGGGGTTTGAGTATGGACTATACTCTCACCCTCTTTGGTGCTCGATACTCCTCCCATGACTCCATGCTCATAAGACTCCATCCAATCATCTCAAATAAGCCCTCACAACTAGTTTCATTTAGAACCTTGCCAACTCATCAACTCTCTCCTCAATTCAACTCAGTCGAGTCAAAATGGCAAGTCTCATTGGACTCTTTTCAAAACTCAACTCAAATCATCAAACTCTTCTCTTTAAAACTTGTACAATCTCAACTCGATGAATGTAGAGAATATTATGTACATTAAAACATAATTTCAACCCCTCAACTCAAACTCAAAATAGATACTTTAATGTAAAAATACTCAACTCATTTAAAGGCTCCTCATACTCAACTCATACTTAAACTCCTTTCTAAATAAAAGATAAAACTAATAATTCCTTAGACTCAAAATAGCGTGTAAATGGTTTATGCAAAAAGATTCACAAATAATTTATTTAAAGCTCCTCCTCAAAAGATAATTTATTCTCAAAATATTCCTAAGACTCCAATCAACTCAAATTATACATATCACATACCACAAAATCACATTACACTCTAATCCACTTCATCATACAACATTTTCCTCAATATACCTCTTCATCAATCATTCTATACATATTTAATAAGCATCATTCACGTCATCACTCACATCGTCATCAAAACATCATCGTCACATCATCATCATATATTATCATGTACATCATCATCAAACATTATCATCACATCATTGTTAAGTATCATTATCACATCAATCATCAAACATCTACTCCAAAATCTTTATTTTTGTTCTATGTTCATTTTATAGAAGCAAAGGGACATTCTTGACTAACCAATTCATTCTTTTCATTCCTATCAATACATATATACACACAACTATCCATCTCATCCTCAAGACATTTATGACAAGAAATCTCATCTTGGGATCATTTGAATGGAATATGAACCCATACTCTCAACAAAACTCAACTCAAGAATATCGTCAATACCTATAAATCTATATTACAAAGATACATTTGTAGTTAATAATATGAAAAATAACTATTTAGTAACTCAAGTCATTAAAATCATCAATCAACCATTTATATCTAAAAACATTCCATAGCTTAGGGAAAACTTTCAAGAAAACCTTTCTAGAAGGTGCAACTCTTTCACAACTCCTAACCAACACATCTATGGGCATATGGAAGAACTCAATCCATATTTTAGGTTAGACTTACATACCTTGTTTGAAGACTTTGAAGAAACCCTGATGTTAGGTCTTCAATAGAAGGCTTGAATTCTTGAAGCTCTTGAAGGCAATCTTTGTTGGAGAAGGATTTGGAGAAGAAGAAGAAGAGAGGGAAATTTTTAGGGCTTTTTAGAGAGAGAAGGGCTGCAATAATATGATCCCAAAATGGTCTAGGGTGATACATATATAATTTGGGTAAGTTCCCAAATTGCCCCTTCTCAAAAAATTCTGAAAATAGGCAAAAATGCTCCTGGCACGATAGTGGCGCATCGCGCCATTACAGCGCCAGGCTGATTATACCTAAAACCTACACATCTCGTAGTGGCACGCCATGCCAAGGACCAAACTACTGAGGTACATTTTTGGCGCGATAGTGGCACGTTGCGCCCTTATAGCGCCAAGGCCAATATTTTCTGGGTTTTGGAAGTTGGCTTGAAAACCCTACACACCTTCTAGTGGCGCACCATGCTAGAGCCCAAACTACTTAGGCATATTTCTGGCGCGATAGTGGCGCGTCTCTCCACTGCGGTGCCAAGCCCAGTTTTCCAGCAATTGCAACCCAGGCCTGAAAATCTCTGCTGTGCTAGTTTGTAGAAAAATGGCTATAACCTTTGATTCCAAACTCCACAAATTGAAATCTTAGTGGCGTTGGAAAGAAGACTCAAAGACCTTTAATTTGGTAGGTTGTGGGACACCCAGTTCTTTATATCCTAGGAGATATGGTCATTTGAAGTTGACCCTTATACTAACTCGTCCGAAAACTTAATCGATTGGAGTTCTTTGGACTCGACTTGGTGTTAGAGATCCCTTATGACCCCTAAAAACATCTAACACACTTCAAATACTTAGGAATTAATCCTAACTGATGTGTAGAATTAAAAGTCCTCCGGTCCGAGTCTACCCACTCGTGAAGAAATGTTCGAGTCTTTGCGAAAAAAATTCCGGAGTGTCACAATGACCCTATAGGTGGCTAATATTTTTGAGATCCTTTATGAGCATATTCTTGAGCCCTTCAGTATTTCTACTCCTGTTGGTGAGCTTATCTTATCTAAGAGGGTCTATAGAGTGTTTTGTATCCATCTATCATAGAGAAACCATAACTGAATTAGTTGAGTTAGACGTGGTTGATATTGATGTTATTGTTGGAATGGACTGGCTTTATGCCTGTTATGCCTTAGTTGATTGTAGAACTCAAATTGTGAAGGTTTAGTTACTGAATAAACCTATTATAGAGTAGAAGGATAGTCCGACAGTGCCTAAGGGTAAGTTCATATCATACCTTAGGGCTAGAAAGTTAATCTCCAAGGATTGTATTTATCATATAGTTTGAGTTAGAGATGATAGTATGAAGGCTCCATACCTTGAGTCTATTCCCATTGTTAATGAGTTTCCCAAAATTTTCCTCGATGATCTGCCCGGAGTTCCTCTTGATAAGGAGATAGACTTTGGAATTGATATTCTTCATGATACACAATCTATCTCTATTCCGCCATATAAAATGGCTACCGCTGAGTTAAAAGAGTTGTTGAAAGATCTCTTGGATAAGGGATTCATTAGGCTGAGTGTCTCACCTTGAGGCGTTTTTAATTTTTTTTTCAAAAGAAAGATGGTTCCCTTAGTATGCGCATTGAATATCGTTAGTTAAACAAGGTCTCCATTAAGAATAGGTATCCTCTTCCTAGGATAAATGATTTCTTTGACCAACTTTGGGGTGCCACTTATTTCTTTAAGATAGACCCCAGATCAAACTATTATTATTTGAAGGTAAGAGAATGTGATATTCCAAAGACTGCTTTTCGAACCTGATATAGCCACTTCGAGTTTCTTGGTATGTCCTTTGGTTTTCCTAATGCACCTACAACATTTATGGACTTGATGAATTGAGTGTTCAAATAGTATTTGGACATGTTTCTAATTATGTTAGACGACAACATATTAATCTACACCAGAAATGAGGATGAGCGTGCCAATCATCTAAGAATTATTCTTCAGACTCTCAAAGATAGGGAGTTATATGCTATATTTTCAAAGTATTAATTTTGTCTTGCTTATGTGGATTTATTTATCCATGTTGTATCTAGTGAGGGTATACGAGATAATTTGTAGAAGATTGAGGCGGTAAAGAACTGGCCCAAACCCACATCCCCAACTGACATAAGAAGTTTCTTGTGTTTGGCTAGTTATTACAGATGGTTTATTGATGGATTCTCATCTTTATAGTCCTCATTGACTAAACTAACGCAAAAGAAGTCTAAGTTCCAATGTTCAGACGCTTATGACTAAAGTTTTTAGGATTTGAAGACTCGATTGGCTACTGCTCTAGTTTTATCCCCACTCGAGGGAACATATGGGTTTATTATCTATTATGAAACATCCAGAGTTGGTTTGGGATGTGTATTGATACAGAAGGTTATGTTTATTTAGACATGTTTGTGATTGTGTTTGTCAATAACATATTGATGTACTCTAGAAATGAGGAGGAACATGACAATCATCTTAGAATTGTTTTTCAGACTCTTAAAGATAGAGAGTTCTATGCTAAGTTTTCGAAGTTTGAATTCTGTCTTGCTTATATGTATTTCTTAGGCCATGTTGTATCTGGTGAGGATATACGAGTTGATTTGCAGAAGATTGAGGCAATAAAAAACTGGCCTAGACCCACATCCCCGACTGACATAAGAAGTTTCTTGGGTTTGGCTAGTTACTATAGAAGGTTTGTAGAGGGATTCTTATCTATATAGTCCCTATTTGCTAAACTGACGTAGAACAAGGCTAAGTTCTAATGGTTAGATGCTTGTGAGAAAAGTTTTCAGGAATTGAAAACTTGATTGGATATTGCTTTAGTTTTATCCCTACTCGAGGGAACAGATGGGTTTGTTATCTATTATGTCGCATCTAGAGTTGGTTTGGGTTTTATATTGATGTAGAAGGTTATGTTTATTTCATATGCTTCTAATAGCTTAAGATTCATAAGAGGAACTACCTGACTCACAACCTTGAGTTGGTAGCCATAGTTTTTTCTCTAAAAATTTAGCGTTACTATCTCTATGGTGTACGCATTGATGTGTTTACTGATCACAAGAGTTTGCAATATGTATTTAATCAAAAAGAGTTGTATCTGAGGTAGAGGAGATGGCTTGAGTTACTCAAAGATTATGACATGAGTATTCTCTACCACCTAGGTAAAGCTAATGTGTTTGCTGATGCTCTTAGCAGGTTATCTATGGGGAGCACTGCCCATGTAGAGGAGGGAAAGAAATAGTTGGCTAAAAAGGTGCATAGACTTGCACTTTTTGGAGTTCAACTCATTGACTCTAGTAAAGGTGGTGCTATTATTCAGAATGGGGCTGAATCATCTTTAGTTGCTAAGGTGAAAGAAAAGTAAGATTAAGATCTCATTTGCCTTCAGTTGAAAGATGATGTCCATAAGAAAAAGGTGATCGATTTTTCCAAAAGGGGAGATAGAGTGTTAAGATATCAAGGAAGATTATGTGTTCCAAGTATTAATGGCATTCGATAGAAGTTCATAGCAAAGTCCTATAGCTCCTAGTATTCCATCCATCTAGGTTCTACAAAGATTTACCACAACTTGAGAGAAGTATATTGGTGAAGTGGAATGAAAAGAGATATAATAGAGTTCGTGTCTAAGTGCCCAAATGTCCAACAAGTCAAAGTTTAGCATCAAAGGCCTTTTGGTATAGCTCAGAACATTGAGATTCCAGAATGGAGGTGGGAGATGATTAACATGGACTTTATTATGGGCTTAAAGCAATCTCGTAGAAAACATGATTCAATTTCGGTGATTATGGATAGAATGACCAAATCAGTCCACTTCTTGCCTGTTAAGAATATAAATACAACAGAGGATTATGCAAGGTTGTATATTCGAGAGATAGCCAGATTGCATGGAGTTTATTTGTCCATTATCTCAGAAAGAGGTAACCAATTCACTGTGCAGTTTTGGAAGTCATTCCAGAAAGGTGTGGGTTCGAAGGTGAACCTTAGTACTGATTTCCAACCACAGACAAATGATCAAGAAGAGCATACTATTCAAACCTTTGAGGATATGTTGAGATCCTGTGTTATTTATTTCAAAGTTAATTGAGATGACCACTTGCCACTTATTGAGTTTGCTTATAATAACAATTTTCATTCTAATATCCAGATGGCTTCCTATGAGATTTTTTATGGGAGGAGATGTAGATCACCGATCATTTGGTTTGAAGTTGGTGAAGTGGAGTTGATTGGGAAAGATTTAGTTCATCAAGCAATGAAGAAGGTGAAGGTTATTCAAGAAAGGATAAAGATTGTGCAAAGCCGACAAAAGTGTTATACTGATGTGAGGAGGAGGGATTTGGAGCTTGAGGTGAATGATTAGGTGTATTTGAAATTTTTTGCCATGAAAGGTGTTATGAGGTTTGGGAATATAGGGAAGTTGAGTCCGTGTTACATTGGTCCTTACCAGATTATAAAGAGGATTGGCAATATTGCCTATGAGTTAGAACTTCCATCGGAGTTAGACGCTATTCATCTTGTTTTTTATATTTCTATGCTGAAAAAGTGTTTAGGAGATCCTCACTTGTTTTTCCTACTGAGAGCATTAGGGTGTGAGAGAGTTTGACTTATAAGGAGATTTCAGACCAGAATTTTGATTATTAGGTTCGTAAATTGAGAACCAAAGAGTTTGCTCCGGTGAAAGTCCTATGGCGAAATTAGTTTGTTGATAAGGCTACATGAAAAGCTGAGGTGGATATGAAAGCCAAATAACTAAATCTATTTCTACCTTCAAATGGGATAATGCTGTTAAAATTCCTTTTTCTACCCTTGAGTAGATGTTCATTCTGAGTTTGAGCATATGATGTTTATTCTTGATTCTGAGTAAATGATCCCTTGAATGTGTTAGTGTTTGAGTATCTGAGTATTTGAAATGCATTCGTGCATAGATTATTTTCCTATCTTGGCCATCATTCGAGGACGAATAATCCTAAGGTCGAGATATTGTAATACCCCGAAAAGTTTTAAGCTAAGATCTGAACTATTTTGTGTATGCATATAGGGCTAAACCTGAGGAATTCTAAGATATGCATAGATATTAAGGTTCTTTACTCGGTATTTGAAGTGTATTGGATGTGGTTTAGGGTCATGTAGAACTTTAAACACCAAGTCAAGTTCAAAACATTCCTATCGGCTAAGTTTTTGCATGAGTTCATATAAGGGTAAACTTCAAATAACCATATCTCTCAGAATATAAAGAGTTAGATGGACTATGATCTATCAAATTAAAGGTCTATGAGTATTATTTTCAAGCCACAAAGTGTGTGTCATTTGTAGTTATGAGTAGAAAGTTATGACTATTTTACTGAAGCATTTCTTGGCCGGACAATTCAGCGAGCTCACCTACCAATTTGGCGACTCGCTGATACAGCTCACTGAATGGACCTGAAAACCTCCAAAAATTGTTATTTTAGGTGATCTAAAGAGCCTTTTTGGTGAGTCACCGAATAGTTCGGCGAGGAGACCTCTAGCTCGCCGATTTGGCAGATGAGACTCATTAAAAGGTCTTTTTTTTTAATTGTTACAATTTTCTTACGTTCCCAGAAGGGTATTCTTGACCTTTCACCCTCAATTGACTCCCCTAAGCCTATCTTATAGCGTTATAACCTCTCCATTCATTACAAACTCTCACACCAAATCAAATTCACACATTCTATGTTATTTTAAGAGGAGAAAAAACTAGGGTTCCAAAAGCATTCATTGGGTTATTCAAGAATCTAATTCTTCCAGGTACGTAAGGCTACCCATAATATGGATTGAGTCCATCCACGTGACCTGTATCTTCATTGATTTGAGTTTAGATGAGTTTTGAGGTTCCATGAATTGAGTTCTTGAGTTATTTATAATCCCTGTTGATTTTTGTATTTAAATTCCATTGTGTTCCTATATGTATTTTAATCTACCTTGATGAGTTTCATGATTTGAGTTTTGTTGAGAGTATGGATTCATATTTGTAATCACATGAACCCTAGCTGAGTTATGCATCAATTATTTTATGCACTATTTTGTGTTTAAAGAATGAATATTTTTATTTTGATTGAAAAACAGTTTGAGCATGAGTTGAGTTTTAGAAGTCTTTCATTTAATATTTTGAGCATGAGTTGAGAAGTGTCTTAATCATTATTTTGAGCATGAATATTAATATATTTCAAGAATATAATTTGAGGTTGACTTGAGGAGTTAAATTATGCTTTAAATGCATTCCTTGAATTGAGATGAGTTGTGTTTTGAGTTATGTCTAAAAGAGACTAAATGAGTTAAATGAGTATTTTTCTCACTTGATGTATATGAGCATAATAAACTATCATCACTAGCTCATAAGTGATAGTTGTCGGTTAGAGAAATTCTCCAAGAGTAAAATATTATACTTTTATATACTGAGTTGTACCTCTTATTGCATATTATTTAAGCACTGTATTGTCTTACTTCATGCTTTATTGAGTTGAGTCATTTTAGAGTTAGTCCCTTGAATTGAGTAGCTTGAGGTTGAGTATTGTTTATTGTGCTCCTTTCCAACTATTTAACATCCTCGTATATTCCATGCATCACTCTATTTGTCCTACATCATTTTATGATGCAGATACAGGTGTTAGAGATCATGAACATGTGCTCCGTTGAAGATCTATTTTCCTGCCCTATAGTGATGAGACCTCCTTGCATTCCGAGGAATCATTTATGTTTCATTCATTGTTTGAGTAGTTCTTTTAAGGTAGCCGTCAGTTTGTCTAGGCACCTTTTGAATAGTTGATAGATGCTTCATAACACAGAGTAGAGTTGACTAGAAGGATCACAGAGTAGAGTTGACTAGAAGGATTCTTTCAGAGTCTGTTTTTAAACCATAATTTCATTATTGAGTTTATGACGTTGAGTTACATTATACTTTGAATTATTTTCAATCTATCATTTATTTATGGATGGTGATGTTTCTGACTGCCCACTTGAGTTAACTGTGTATTGAATTGAATCTTTCATTGAGTGATTGAATAAGTGATCAGATTGAGTGGTTCACTTGGGACAAACAATAGTGTTCTAGTGCCGGCCACGCCTAGGTTACCCTCTCGAGGTGTGATAAAATTTTATTTAGTTTTCTTTGGTTTTAATAATTTTAAAAATGATTAAATTAGTTTGATTTTGATTTTGACCTATAACCAATTCAAACTTACCCATGAATACCCCTATTCATAATATTTTGATTATAACTCATATTATGGTTGAACAATGCCAATCAATGTTGATCTTTCTTTAATTAACCTCTCTCTCTCTCTCCATTATATATATCATGTTGTAATCTTGTTTGTTGCAAATTAAATATTAATTGAATAGTATATTTGGATAAAGACTTATAGGGACCAGGTTGTAAGTGTCTTCAATGACCATAAATTAGTACCTAAAACTCCTTTAGGGACCATATAGATGCTAGTCGCTAATGTTATATGGACTAGAAACAATGTCTTAATATTTCTAAACATTGACCAAAAATATGATCTTTAAAAGTGTTTTAGGGACCAGATTTTAATTAGTCGCTATATACTTTTAAGGATCTGTCATTTTTTTCTGTCGTTTAATGCTTTTAGCGATGGAGCCTTTTGGGACGGGTGGCAACTACAAAAATCTGGTCGTTATTGCTCGTTAGGGACCATAATTTCACTTTTAGGGACCATATTTCCATTTGCTATTGACCAAATTTCTTATAGTGTGCAACTTGCGGAAAACAATAATTCAAATACAATTGTAATAATAGAATAAGTAGAAGAAAGAAATATCAAATAAGAAACAGGCCACATCATAAATCTGTAGTTCAATAAAAAGTCTACAAAAGAGGCCCGAAATTGACCAAGAAGACAGCTGACATAAGACCAAACCCCCGAATCTAGTGTCATCTATACAGGAACTAAGAAGTTCAAAATATCTATATGTACAAGAGAACTGACTAAGAAAAATAGAAAAATACAAGCCAGTTCAAAAAAGAGAAAACAACATATCTCTGGACGGTAGAAGATCTCCATGATCTGAGTTTGTGATAGTCAAGGGATATCCAATGCTCACGGAGGGTGGCTCGTACTGACAGCTACATCGGAAAAAGATACATAAGTGTAATATAAGTGCCCAACACGGGATACTCAGTAGGCATCATAGGCCAACTGAATTCAAAAAGATTATATATAGATTGATAGATAGATACATAGACAGAGAGAGAGAGAAAGAGAAGTAGGATAGCACTACAACTACAATCTAGCAGTACAATAAATAACAAAATTCACCAAGCATAGAGAAATTCACCCACTAACGAGAAAAGAGCATTCAAGTACACAAAAAGCTCGACCACGTAATAAGACAAGATGATGCAATGCAATGGTCAAATGCATAAGGGTAGAAGCCCGGAAGAACCCTTGAGTCGCCTGGAATGGAACCTCAGAGTCATCAACAGTAAACCAATAATTCCCATATGTATCGATGGGCATCCCAAAATGATATCTCAGACTTATCAACAAGTGAAATAATACAATGTAGCCCAGAACTAAGTCAACAGGCCACCTGTAATGGTACCTCGAACTTATAGTAGTAACCAAAAATATGAAATAAAACCATGCAACCAAGTTCTCCTTGCCATTCAAGTCATGCAATTTTCAAGAATTTCCAAGTTATTCGAGTAAATTTCATTTTTAAGACACAACTCTAAAATAGTATATTTTACTTCAAAAAAAGTTCCTTAAGAAAAAGGATAAAATGTACATTGCCCTCACAAAGCCCAACAAGTAGAAAAGAGAGCTAACCAACCTTAATAAGAGCTTAAAACTCGAGTCTTCTTCCCTTACCAAGATCAATTCATGCCAAATGCATAGTAATTCAGATTAATGAAACCCAGCCAATAATCAACAAATCACACAAAAAAAACAAATCACACCAGAATCGAATAAACACCCGTCAGACAACAGAGGTACTAACCTGGAACTCCAGCCAGTCCAAGGCCTCCGGCCCAACAGGTAAACAATAAAGCGATAAAAGCCAAAAATAACACAAAGGAATCCAGCAAATCCCAAGGCACTCAAGATGCGTGAAACTAAGTTTCATGTCACCCAAAAGAATACTAAGGAGCTAAACTCGCCAAACAATCCAATGATCAACCTATGCTAAGGCTTAACGGTTAAAGTCTAAGTTAAAACACCCAAACATTCCCATTTCAAGTCTAAGGATCATGCAAGCGTAATCTATCACCTTAACCCTTCTTAAAGAGCATAATACTCAAATATATAACCTATTTCAAAGCCGAAACTGCATCCAAGCCTCTATTTTGGAGCTTTTCCCTTTCAGAGAACCTCTGAATGGCGCCAAGTTATAAAGAACACCGCGGAAACGAGAAAACAAGAACAACGATATCAATATTAGTGAGGGAATTCAAAATTAAAATAAAAATTGAAAATGGAAAAGTGGCACACGCACACAGAGTCACAAAATTGAATTTATCACAAGGCCTGAAACTGCTCAAGGAACTTGTATCCTAAAAATGGGCACAATCCAAGCTACTATTCAGCAAAATAGTCCCTCTATTCTTGAGCTCAAACGAAATCAAAATGAGTGAATTAAAGGGGAAATTGAAATATTTATTAAGAGAAATGGAAGATTCAACAACCTCGAAATGTGCTCACGCGAATTCCCAATGAAGCCCAACAAGAATCACTCAATTTGACCAAGATTTTCTCTCAAAATCGCCAAAAGATTGAGTTGGAAGTAGGGAAATACATGTTGGAAATGGTCTTTTTAAAACATTAAAGTGCCAAGCCTACAATGTGGAGCCTTGTCAGTGAACACGAAGGTCAGCCTCACAGACCCTCTGCGAATGCAGCACGAGACCACCTGTGAATGCAGAGGTCTGTATAAATTTACTCTGCGAACATGGAGCTCCTCACTTGAATACAGAGGGTAAGTCAGCCACTACTCCACAAGCAAAACCAAGCATCATAGAGAAGAAAAGTGAGTTGCACTAGTCGCTTTACATCAGTAGCTCACCAAGGATGAAAATTTCATTGACAAGGGCTCGAAATTTGTTTAGAATACCATCGATGCAAACAAACTATGTACCCTATTAGAAATGACATTCCATTGTCAATGGAATCGACAAAATGACCAACAGAGATTGTCTTGTCAAAATGTTGATCAAGAACAACCGTTACAAAAAAAAAGCCAACAAATTGCTAAAAGGCCACAAAGTCCTCCCAAAAGCCTCGAGAATCGAACTAAAGGTTGTTTTAGATCAAACATGACATTCTAGAGCTAACCGCACTTGCGGAATTTTAATCCAAGCAGGTATACTAAGAATGTTGATCTAAGTCAAACTTTTGCTAAAATTTCAAGGCTAAAATGCCTAATTACACAAACTCAAAATGAAAGCCCCAAAACCCGAACCAACCATTACACTAGACCAAAATGACCCTTTTAGAGCTGATAGAATTTACAAAATCTTCAATCGACATTAGAATCTTCATATGTTGACTCAAGTCAACATTTTCAAAACTTAAGCCTCTAAAATGTCCAAACCAACTCACAACTCACCCAACCTCCTCGAACAGCGTTCTACTCATCCCAACACCATATAAATGCTACAAGAAAGCTACAGGGAGGGGGGAAATAGTAAAAGCATGCAAAAATATAGAATTGATGAAAAGTCATTACAATATCCAATACTAAAAGAACTTTCATCCTTGAAAGTAAAAGAAAGGGAAGTACTTGAAAGCTATAATATATGAGGATATCAGGTCTACATATCAATCTTTGTCTCCTAGGTCGCCTCTTTGCCCGGACGATATGTCCACTAAATCTTTACTGATGGGATCTCCTTCATCCTTAACTTCCTAAAATGCCTATATAAAATAGCCACATGCTCCTTCTCAAAAGTCAAAGTGTCATCTAGCTGAGACAAATCCCACAGAAGCACGTGAGACTCATTTGAAGCATATCGTCTCAGCATAGAAATAGGGAAAACAGGGTGAACAACCAAAAGAGTTAGAGGTGAGGCTATCTCATAAGCCACCTCTCCTACTCGTCTTGGAATATCAAAAGGACCAATGAAACTTGTACTAAGATTGCTGCTCCTTCTAAATCTTATCACACCCTTCATAGGTGACACCCGCAGAAACACACGGTCACCAATCATTAACTTAAAGGGTTGTACCTCTTGATGCATATAGCTTTTATACCTACTCTCGTCTATACAGAGTCACTCCTGAATCACATGACCACTATCCATAGAATAATACAACAGATCTATACCCCATGGCATAAATTCAAAGGCATCAAACTATCCCACCGAAGCTCGACATCCTTTACCATACAACGCCTCAAATATGGCCATTTGAATATTAGAATGGTAGCTATTATTATATGCAAACTCTACCAAAGCCAAGAACTTATCCCACTTACCCCCAAAATCAATAACATAGGCTCAAAGAAAATCCTCCAAAACCTATATAGTCCTCTTTGATTGGCCGCCAGTCTGTGGATGAAATGTTATGCTTAACTCAACTCTAGAACCCAACTCTCTATGAATAAATCTCCAAAATTGCAAAATGAACTAAGTACCATAATCTGAAATAATACACCGGTGCACCATGCAAATAGACATCTCTCAAATGTAGATCTGAGTTAAGCTTTTCAAACTGTAGGTAGTCTGAATAGGTAGAAAGTGAGTAGACTTGGCCAATCAATCTATGATGACCAAAATAGCATAGAAGCTCCGAAAAGTACATAGAAAGCCTACTATAAGTCCATTGCTATCCTCTCCTACTTCCACTACTAAATGGATAGCGGCTGGCTCAAATATCAGGTCGCTAGTACTCGTCATTCACCTATTGATAGTTCATAAACCTAGCCACAAAAGCTAAAATGTCCTTTTTCATCCCATCTAGAACAATGGGACTCCTCTAGAATCAATCTAACAAAGTCTCCAACTCTAGGAACACAGATACGACCCTCAATCCTCAAAACACCCTTTGGATCTAAGGTCACCTTCTTTTCTTCATCGCTAAACATTATATTGAATAACCCTTAATTGCGGATTATCAAAATTCTATGTCCGAATTTGCTCCATCGAAGAAGATCTAGCCTCTACATAAGAAAATACTCTGTCTGACTGAGAAATATCAAGTCTAACCATCCGTTTGGCTAGGGATTAGATGTACAAAGCCATGGGTTTCTCCTCCACAACAAAGAAAGCCAAACTCCCCATACTCACTGCTTTCAAACTCAAGGCACCTGCTACCATATTAGCCTTTTCTATGTAATAAAGGTTCGAGATATCATAATCCTTCAGTAACTCAAATCACTTGCACTATCTCAAATTTAGGTCCCTTTGGATGAATATATATTAAAGACTACGATAATCAGTGAAAACCTCACAGTCAACTCCATACAGATAGTGCCGACAAACCTTCAATGCAAAGATTAACACTGCCAACTCCAAGTCATGAGTGAGGTAGTTTTTCTTATAAAGGTCCAGCTACCTAGAAACATAAGCAATAACTCTACCCTGCGGCATTAACATACAACCCAGGGCCCATACTTGAATCATCACAGTAGACTGCAAACCCATGGCCCTTATATAAGATGGACTCATTTAATAAGGTGGAATATAAATTGACTGTGTACCAAGATCGACATTGACTCCAAAATCAATATCATAATTTGGAGAAAGACCAGGTTGATTGGTAGGAAACATGTCAAGGTACTCTCTAACCACCAAAACTAACTTAAGAGAAGGAGCGTCAGCACTAGTATCATAAACATAAGAAAGATATGGTAGACACCACTTTCCTACCAATCGACGCACACTTAGAAAAGTGATCACGCCCTTAGGTATAACAGTACTCGTCGACATAATCATAGGAATGCTAGAAATGCATAAAGTAATGGTCTTGGCAAAGAAATCTAAGACTGCATGATGAGGAGATAACCAATCCATGCCTAGAATCAAGTCAAATTCATATCCAAAAAGTCATGTTTCCCTAGTATCATACCCAAGATAGTCACCATACATGATCGATACACTTGATCCACTAGTAAAGAATCACCTACTAGGGTACCTACATGCATAGGCTCAAGTAAGGGCTCACACAACACATCCAGATAAGTACCATAATAGGTAGACACATATTAGTAGATAGACTCATGATCAAATAAAACATATGCAAGCTTATGAGAGATAGAGATCGTACCTATGATAATGGCTTCTGAAGCATCCTCCTCTAGTCCTCTTGGAAAAGAATATATCTGTTGTCTACCTTGACCGCCCAACCTGCCTAACTGAGGACTACCCTTGTTGCCCTAAGCACCAACTTTAGTAGACTAAACTAGAGCCCTAGAAGTTTAAACCTACTGACCTTATCGCCTATGGTGACCGATTGTATGGAACCCCCTAGAAAACTGGCCTATCATGCCACACTCATAACATAACCCACCAAAAATATCCCTCTGATACAACTCAACTAAATTTGACTGGCCACCACAGACTGAAGACCTAGAACGTACCCCTCGAGAAGACTAAATCTGAGCCTGAATCATCTGACCACTAACACCCATAAAAGTTCCACCATCTATAAGCTGAAGAGCTGCATGAACATGCCCAGCTAGCTAGAACTCTTATGGGTAACCTCTGCCCGGAACCACCCTACCTTGTGATTAAGACCTACTGAAGCCACCTTGACGATGAGGCCTCTTATTGCTGCTTCCATAGGCCTTATGATGGAACCCCTCAATGGTGCGTGCAAGATATATTATTTATAGAAAAGAATCGCCTGAAGCCACCATATTCTCTACAGCTATTCAAAGTGGGAATGAGATCCCTCTGATAAATCTACACACCCTCTTGTGCTATGTTGGTATAACATAGATATATGCCTAGCCAACTCATGGAACCGTGCCTTATACTCTGCAACAGACAGTGCTACTAGAGTCAAGTCTTTGAATTCATTGCATAAATGTTCCCTCAAGCTGTGAGGTACATATTTCTCCATGAAAGTCTCGTAAAAAATTGCACAAGAGATTATAGGTGACCTGAATAGCCAAAACTAGAGATAATACCTCCACTATTGCTTCGCTAACCCATTTAGATGTAAGGCAACATAATAACCCCATGAGACTCCACTAATTTGAGTTTATGAAACCTCTCCTAATAATAACTGACCAAAAAATCACGGGCATCCTTGCCTACTGTACTTGTAAACCTAGGAGGACCCAATCTGATAAACCACTTTAGTATCTTCTTCTCCTAAGAAGACATAACTGGTATGGGTACCACAGGTGGAGAAAAATTATGAACTGGTTGAACTACTAAATAAGGAGTCATATTAGCAGGCTGCGCTCATAGTTTTTAAACTCTAATGCCCTTGCCTAGGCTAGAATCTAAGCCTCATCTCGGGCCAGGGATCCAGCTAAAATACTAGGTAAAGTCCTTGCCTAAGACATACCCTCCATGAAACTGTGAATCTTAGCCAGTGTATCTTGAAGCATTGGCGTGGCCACAAATACTGGTGGAGGCTGGATTGACCCCACATAATTCGGCTGATGCTGAACGTGTTCAATCTCTATCTCAGGCTCTGGTTATGGTGCCCACTCCTCATCTTGAGCTAGTTTTATAGTTTGCGCTCTACCTCTACCTTGACCTCTACCCCTGGCTTAGGCTTTATCTGTAGGTGCATGAGGCTCTCACCCACCCATGGACGATCTTATCCTAGCCATCTAAGAAAGAATGAAACAAAAAAACCTAAAAGTTTCAACAGTCAAGGACACACAATATGGACCAAGACAAGTAAAATATTCTTGAGAATGTCCTATAGCCTCTCAAAGATAGGATACAGACATAATCATATTGATTCGCGAGACTTTACTACACACTTACTCCTGTACTAGTAAGATTGGTGAACCTAAAGCTCTGATACCACTTTGTTACGACTTAAAATTGGGTCATGATGACACCTAGTACACCCCCAAGTAAGCAATCCATACACAATAAAACAACTTGCGGAAGATAATAATTTTAATATAATAGTAATAATAATAATTGGCAGAAGCCAAAAATATCATATGAGAAATGGGCCATATTATAAATCTGTAGCTCGATACAAAATATACAAAAGAGGCCTGAAAGTCATCAAGAAGACAAACTGATACTAGACCAAACCCTTGAACCTGGTGTCACCTACACAAGAGCTACTAACTACAAAAATGCTATATGTACAAGAGAACTTAATAAGCAAAATACAAAAATACAAGTCTATACAAAAGAGGGGAACAAGTCTCTAGACAAAAGAAGCTCATCACGATTCGAGTCTGTCATGTCTAAGGGATATCCAACGCTCACATAGGGTGGCTCATACTTGGAGTTGCATCAGAAAAAAATTGTAAAAGTGTAGTATGAGTATCATATATATATATATATATATATAAAGACGTAGGATATAATAACAATGAAAATCTAACAATTCAACAAATAACAAAAGTCAGCAAGCATAGAGAAATTCACCCACTAACTAGAAAAGGGAATCCAAGTAGTTCAAAAAAGCAATCACATAATAAGATAAGATGATGCAATATAATGGTCAAATGCATTAAGGTTGAAGCCTGAAGAAACCATTGAGCCACCCGAAATGGAACATGAGACTCATCAACAGTAAACCAATAATCCGAATATGTACCGACGGTTCGCTTGGTATGATACCTTGGACTTCTCCACAAGTGAATAATAAAATGTAGCCTCGAAATCAATCAATAGGCCTCCTAGAATGGTACCTCATACTTATCAGTAGTAACAAAAAATATGACATGAAACTGTGTAACCAAGTGCTCCCTGCCATTCAAGTCATGTAATTCTCAAGAATTTCCAAGTTATCTAAATAAATTCCATTTTTAAAACACAACACTAAAATAGTATATTTTCCTTCAAAAACAAGTTTCTTAAATAAAAGGTAAACTTATCTTGCCCTCACAAAGACCAATAGGTAGAAAATATAGCAAAACCACTTAAAAGGGGCTTAAACCCCGAGTCTTCTTCCCTTACCAAGATCAATTCATGACAAACACATAGTAATTCACCTGAATGCAGCCCATCCAATAATCAAAAAATCACACCACAAATCACATCACACCAGAACAATAGATACACCCATCACAGAGCAAAGTTACTAACCTGAAACTCTAGCGAGTCCAAGTCAATAAAAGCCAAAGATAACATGAAGGCAACCAACAAATCCTAATGCACTCGAGATGCATGAAACTAAGTTTCATATTATGTAGAAGCATACTAAGGAGCTAAACTCATCTAATAATCGAAGGATCAACCTAAGCTAAGGCTTAACAACTAAAGTCTAAGCTAAAATACTCAAACATGGTCATCTCAACTCTAAGGATCCTGCAAGCCTAAGTTATCACCTAAAAATTTCTTAACAATCATACTACTTAAATATAAATATAAAATCTATCTGAGTCAAGTATAAAAGAAGATACCATAATCTACTCAAAGTCAAAAATGCACCTGAACCCCTATTCCAGAGTTTTTCCCTTTCAAAGAGACTAGATTGGTGCCAATCTATCAACAACATCGTGGGAATACAAAAAAAGGAACAACGATATCAGTATTAGTGAGGGAATTTGAAATTGGAATAAATCTCAAAAATGCAAAAGTGGGAGCATGGAGTCACAAAATTGACTCTGTAACGAGGCCCCAAACTACTCAAGAAACTTGTGTCCCAAAAATTGGAACAATCTAAGCTGCCATTGAGCCAAAATAGTCCCTCCATTCTTGATATCAAAAGGAATCAAAATCAATGAATTAAATAGGAAATGGAGAGATTTAACAAGAGAAACAAAAGATTACGACTCTGGAACGTGCCCACATGTATTCCTGATGAAATACAACAAGAATGAATTGATTTGGCCAAGAATTTGTATCAGAATGGCCAAAGGATTAAGTCGGAAGTGGGAAATACATACTGGAAATGGAATTTTAAAAGACTAAAGTGCCAGGCACTTTGTTCTCCATGAATGTGGAGCCTTTTCCATAAATGTGAAGGTCAGCATTATTCACCCTCCACGAATGCAGCATGAGGCCCGCTAATGCAGAGGTCTGTGCAGCTTTACTCCATAAATACAAAGCTACTCACGCAAATGTGGAGGGTAAATCAACCACCACTCTATGAACGCGGCAAAGGGCCCGCGATCACAGAAGAGAAAAATGAGTTTCTCCACAACTCTGTATCAGCAACTCACCAAAAATAAAAATTTCCCTAACGAGAGCTCAAAATTTGTTTGGAACCCTATCAACGTAAAAAACTATTCTACCTTATCAGAAATGACATTTTGAACTCAAAATAATCGACAAAATAGAGCAACAGTGGATGTCTTGTTAAAGCTACGAACTCCTCTTGAGAGCCATGGGAATCAAAACAAAGATTATGTTAGATGAGAATTGATGTTTTGAAGCTAACTGCGCTGACATAATTTAAATTTGAGCATGTTTACCAGGAATGTTGACTGATACACCCAAAATTACACTTCATTTAAGAGTATAAAGTGGTCGCTATCAAATGTAGGACTCAACTAGGTTAGGGTCGAACCTATAGGAAATGCGGAGGAAATACGTCTACTAGCACTTAAACTTAGTTGTAGTCAATATTTCCGAATAGTAAAAATGCATAAAGTAAATAGGGGTTTTGTTATTTTAATAAGTAAATGATTTTAGTAATAGACTGAAACAAATTTAAGGTCGTAAATAATATGAGAAAGTGACTAGGACTGTGTTCCCCATGACATGAAATCAATGTGTCACATGCAAAATATAGATTTTATGTATAGCTAAACACCTCCCGATTATATTAGATATATTTCACTCATCATCTCCTGGGCTCAGAGTGTATTACGAACTAATCCTTGCTTTTAATCTCAAAAAACTATCTCCTCTTGGGATCAAGTTCTTAGATGATGGTTTTGGACCTCGAATCTCTATTATAGTTTTATTTTCCTAATCACTACCCCTTTCTCAAAAAAGTAATGAATACATGCAATTTTTAACATGTGCATTTGTTAAAAGGAAAATAAAATGAAGAAAACTATAATGTAATGCTAAACACTGAACGACAATCACCTATACGTTTGCCTACTTCATTATTTTGTCATGGTTCCCACAACCCTAGTTACGGGGTTTAGATACTCATATTTTCAAGGAATTAATCAAGAATCAATATAGAATTCATAAGACAATACTTACGTTTATGCAAAAGTAAACCTTGAATCACAAGAATGAAGAACGAAAAAAGAACGAACAAAATATTGGATTGTACGTTTGAATCGTGAAAAGTACTCGAAATTATGCTCTAACAATGTTCAAAATACTCAAAAATTAGTAAAAGTGTGTAACCCTTAAAGTAAAATGAGTTTAGGTATTTATAGAAGTACAAAAGCTAATCCTAAACCAACTAGGAAAACTTAAGGCAACTTATGTTCACGATGACCCTTCACGGGCCGTACTGCAATTCACACTCCAGGTCCTTGCTCTGTAGTGTTTTACTTGGCTTCACAAATGTGTGGTCCTTTGCTCCTTCACGAAAAATCTTCATGCTCTGTGGTCCTCATCATGCCCCATAATACGATTCATGGTCCCTTCCTTAGGCATTTTCAACAAATCCTCAACTGGCTTCCACGGTCCTTGGCCACGACCCATGGTGGACTCTATGGCCCATGAAGGGTCTCGTGGAGTTCCACTTAGAAAAAATTCCAAACTTCAGGTCTTCAACATATTCAGCACTGTCTAAGGAATCATGGACCATGGTGACTATTATGATCCTTGAATGCAACACTTGGTTTCCTTGCAAAATGAACAAAACACACATCATATCTATAAAAACATGCTTAAAACTCACACTAATCTACCAATTTAAGCGTTTCAAGTATCGTAAATATGCAACACATCAACACCAGCAAATTAGAATAATTGTTTATCTTCAAGAAATGATACAAAACAAAACAACACGATGCACAAACATGAACGACTATCAAAAGTCATATAGCAGTCCAACAATCAAAACAATAACCTTCTCTTTAAGCCAACTCATCTATGCAATGCACTGACTATCCAACTTACTCATAAGGATTGATTTATGACATCACACTACTTACGGTCGACCAAACCAATGCAAATAATGATGTAATAATTAATACATCAACTAAACAACATAATCATAGTGCCCTTACCATAGAGAAGTCTCTCACACGATATGCATAGTCAAAACATAGACTTAAATAAACTCACTCACACTCGCAAATAAATTTCTATCAATGCCACATGTACATAACATAGGCTTGCCCTTATTTTCTACACTTCAACTCTCGAGTAGCTCTTTTAGGATCACATTAGGACTTTCTTTTCTTGTAACATAGGCTCAGGCTCGGGTAGACTATATTTAGGATTAAAGTAGCTATTTTGTCCCTCCATGATGCTACTTTGACTTAGCTACTTCTTTTTCAACCCCAAACTAGTTCATCCCCTTTTTCTTTCATTATTTACGCCCAATGTGGTTTCATCATTTTTTCTTTCTTTTTCTAAGTATTGTTATCATTGAAATTTGAATTTTTTGATACTTTACACTTGTTATTTCATTTTATTATCACACATAACCCCTAATACTTTCTTTTTTCCTTTCATCACATAGTTCTTTTCATACCCCAACTTTTTTGCTTTTCTTTATACTAGCCACCCTCAATTTAGGATTTTAGCCTGAGTTGAGGTACACATTTTCCTAGGAGGGACGAGGGCCAAGATAAAGGTCTACAGTTAGTCAGGCAAGGTGAATTGTGTTATCTCAAAGAAAGGTCTTTTTCAAGATTAAACTTTTGGTTCAAAGGGTACAATTTCATTTGGTTGGCAATTTTTAGGCTAAATGACTCATTTTCAACAATGGCATATGATCCTATCCTAAGCAAGCTATCCAATCATTTCAATGAGACTAACTAGGCAAGTTCTAGCTTATAGATGCATTGGTTGAACTAGGTAGTTTAGCTTACACACACATGGCACATATATTACACCATTCAATACCAATCAACACAGTCATATTCTAGCTAGCATTTGATTGACAAGTCAATATGTATAATGTCCTATAAAGATCCTAACAAGTCAGTTTTCATAGTTCAGGCACAATTACTTAGCATTTTTCAATTGGGAGTCATTTTTGTTCAGTTCAAAGAATTCATTGTCACGGGCTACTATATACTTCTGTAGACTCTTGTATTTACATAAAAACAACCTAAACATGCCAGTTCTATTAGATATTACACTTGAGAGAATAAAACATGGCAACAATAACTCCTAGTGGATAGGATGCCCCGCCCCTATCAAAAAGCCATGCATTCCCCTCAATGTACGTCAAAATACTTAAAAGTAAATACAAGGGAGGCGATCATACCTGTGACACCCTAGGCCTTAGTCAGCTCTGTCGTGGCACCAATGGTGGCTGTTACACTCAATGAAGTGGGCTCTCCTAAAGGGGTCATTACCCATAGCAGGAGTGAGCATGCTGAAAGGAACCTCACGGAGTAACCTCTGGAACTGGGGTTTAAACAGCCTTAGGAAAAGTGAATCTACTAGTCAATGCTCCAACCTTCATAGCCTCAAGTTGTTGCCACTCTAGATCTTCTCTCTCTAGTTTCCCTTTGAGAAGAGCCAGAGATTTTTTGGCACGCTTTTCTTCTGCCCTCTTCTCTTTTATTTCAAAATGAGTAAAGCTTTCTCCATTTTAATGCTTCTTGCCCTTACTTTTCTTATTGGCCTTGTGTGTCAAAATGGAGCCCTACACAACATCTAATCACATGGTCTTAGAAGGTGCACATAGTAGCTGCCTCAATGCATCTGTAGCAACAGCAGGAAGTACAATGGTCTATTTTTCTTTTAATCTATCTCAGTCCTGATGCAAGGCAACCAACTGTGCCTGCATGGACTAGGTCTCATCTATACCCAATCTTCCACTCTTCTGAGTAAGTTAGGACATAAGGTCATCTATACGAACCTGGATGAGAGAGATCTCCTTCCTGAACTCATAATGAAGCTGGGTTGCTTCCTGCTGCACTTGAGCTTGGACTACCCTCGGTAGCCACTCAATCACCTGATCTACCAAAGCTCATGTGTGACGCTGATCCTACACCAATATTTCCATGAATGCATAAGGTACTGTGATCATCATACCTAAAATGGCGGGCATGAAAGTAGTAGGCATGGTGTCACCCTTAGGCTGCGCTATGGCCTCCTCAATTGGATGAACTATAGAAGCTCCTTTCGAGGATAGTGTAAGAGAAGGTGGACCCATGGTCATAGGAATCGGCAAGACAGGTCAACCCAACCTAGTTTTGTAGAGTGAGTTGTCCTGATTCTTGATTAATGCCGCATTTATAGACTTCTTCTCTATGTTGCATCAGTCATAATATTTTCACACCGGGATACCCATAGACTCACACAACTCTCAGATTAGGCAGGGAATGGTAATCTTGTCTGCTCATTAAAGGCCCTGTCACAAATCTCATCCAAAATCAAACAACTATTATGTTATCCAAATCCAACCATTATATAGGCTACTATTACACCTGCGATGGGTGGAGAGTGTTGTCATTTCCTTTCGGTCGGAGATGAGAATGGATAATAGCCTACTAAAAATTTGCATGGAATACAAGGGATTCCTTAGTAATCAATTTCCTTTGATTAGTGACCCATGGTGCATTCACACCCTTAATAAGAATCCACCTTGCAATCTATGGTATAGTCTGAGTGCGCTCCTCTGAGTCACTCATACGCTTCTTGTTAGTGACCAAACTTCCAGTGCTCATAAAGACCAATCTGAAAATATGCATGGAAAGCCAAACCATGTAAAAAATTATTAATCATGGTCTCGGAGATATGAACTTATACTCTACAAATATGTACTTGATCCAGTGGTGGTGATTGCAATGTCATAGTCCTTCACTTCTTTTTAGAAGGCTCAATCGAAACCGCGTTAAGCATCATGGTGGCACAGGAAAATTAGAATTCCTTAGTAGGAGTGGTGCCATAATATCTTGGGTCCTTAGTCATCCACCCGAAGTGATGCTTTTTGAATAAGTCTTTAAGCTCAGGCAGTGCAGAGAGTTTGTTAGCGATGACCCAAAATTTTAGTACAATAGCCCATTTGCACAAACCTTTTGAGCTTTTGTTCAATCTATTTGTGAATATCTCAAATTGCCTCGAAGTGAGCCACCTATTTCTTAAGAATAAAATAAGTTTTCAGCGCTTTATGGGGTCACTTTCCCTCTCATTCTCTACGTGCTCAATACTGTCTTGACTTTTTTCATCTACGCCAGTGCCATAGCCACTTGCCTCCTCCTCTAACTACTTATTTTCTCCACTGGCTTCCCTTTCAGATTGAGCATTTTCTCCGCTTGCCTCATTGTCCAAGCTGGCTGCCTCCTCTTCAGACTGGGACTGAGCAGCCTTGGGCTAGTAAATGCCATTGATCTAGTGGTCTTGGGTGCATGAAGAGAAATATTTTTCATGACTTGAACCCCGAACCCAATATAGGATTTGCTTCTCAACCCCTAGTCTGAATTGTTAACTGATTCCTCGGATGGCGAGTCAGGGAGTCATGAAGATTTTTTTGTGTGTTTAGGTCCCAAGATATATGTGAAAATGACAAATGGTTTGTGTTCATATGAGAAAGTTTGATGAATTGAATGGGTACTCAGACTTCTCAAAAATTATACAAGCATAGCAATATCCCTTAAGAAATGACGTTGCTCATCCATCATAAGGTGATTACAAGCTAATTCGGAATTAAAATTTATTTTTTGGATTTTCTAGTTTTTTAGATATTTTTTGTTAATTTTTACTACATGGTGTACCTTCATAGGTTGTGAAGGGATTCACGGACCATGAAGGGTTTTGTAGTGACTTACTAGAGATGTGCTTCAAGGGATTTCTTGAATTTTCTAAGTGTTTGGAACACAGATGAAACCACAACCCGTGATGAAATTCACGGTCCATGATGTCTTTTTTAATCTTACACTTAGAAGAATCTCAAGTATGGAGACAACGAGCATCCACCCAAATAAAAGATTGAATTGCACATTTGGATCTTGAAAAGTACTCAAAATTATGCTCTCACAATGTTCACAATACTCAAAAATTAGTAAAATATGTAACCCTTAAAATAAAATAAGTTTGGGTATTTATACAAGTACAAAACCCAATCAAAAACCAACTAGAAAAATTTAAGTCGATATATGTTCACGATGATCCTTCACAAACTATACAACAGTTCATGCTCCATCTTCTTTGCTCCATGGTTTTTAACTTAGCTCTGCAAATGTGTGGTCCTCTACTCCTTAATGGGAAAGCTTCACACCTTGTGGTCCTCATCACGACCCGTAATAGGGTCCGCGGTCCCTTCCTTAGGCATTTTCAACAAATTCTCAATTAGATTTCACAATCCTTAGCCATGACCCGTGGTGAACTCCACAATACCCTTCACGAGTCTCGTAGAGTTTCACTTAGCAAAAATTCCCAACTTCAGGTCTTTATCTTAAACAGCACAACAACCAGCCACCACGGACCTTATATGGCATCATGGACTGTGATGGCTCTCGTGATCCTTGATTGCAACACTTTCTTCAGCAAACACTCTATAGAACTTAGAACAACCCCAAAACTCATGCACGACTTAGTGTATTACCAACTAACCCTTGCTTTTGATCTTAAAAAACTATCCCCTCCCCGGGCCTAAGTTGTTAGACGATGATTTTGGACCTCAAATCTCTATTATAATTTTCTTGTCCTAATCACTACCCCTCTCATAATCATGTAATGAATACAGGTAAGTTTTATCATGCACACTCGTTAAAAGGAAAACAAAATGAAGAAAACTATAATGTAATGCTAAACATTGAGCGATAATCACCTATACATTTGCCTTCTTCATTATTTTTTCATGGTTCCCCCAACCCTAGTTATAGGGTTTAGATACTCAAGGAATGAATCAAGAATCAATATAGAATTCATAAGACAATACTTACAATTGTGCAACAAGAACCAAGAACGAACAAAAGATGGATTGCACATTTGAATCTTAAAAAGTACTCAAAATTATGCTCACACAGTGTTCACAATACTCAAAAATCAGTTAAAGTGTGTAACCATTAAAATAAAATGAGTTTGGGTATTTATAGAAGTATAAAACCTAATCCTAAACCAACTAGGAAAACTTAATTCGGTATATGTTCATGATCACCCCTCACGGGCCATACTACAGTTCACGCTCTGTGGTCTTTGCTCCGTGATGTTTAACTTGGCTCCACAAATGTGTGGTCCTCTGCTCCTTCACGGGAAAGCTTCATCCTCATGGTTCCTCTTCACACCCCATAATAGGGTCTATGGTCCCTTCCTTAGGCATTTTTAACAAATCCTCAGTTCGATTTCACGGTCCTTAACCATGACCCATGGTGGACTCTATGGCTCGTGAAGGGTCTCGTGGAGTTCCACTTATCAAAATTTCCAAACTTCAAGTCTTTATCATAGTTAGCACAATGGACAACAACCATGAACGTATAAGGTATCAAAGACCGTGGTGGTCCTCATGATCCTTGATTGCAATATTTTCTTCAGATAAAAATCCTCAAAACTTAGAACAAGCCCAAAACTCATGTGCAACTTAGCTTTCCTGCAAAATGAACAAATTGCACATCATATCTATATAAACATGCATGAAACTCACACTAATCCACCATTTTGAGCGTAAAACGTATCATAAATATGTGGTACATCATTGACCGAAGTCAAACTTTGATCAAAACTTCAAGTCTAAAATGCCTAATTGCATAAACTCTAAATGAAAGCCCCAAAACTAAACTAACCATCACACTAGACCAAAATGACCCTTTTAGAGCTAATGAAACTGATGGAATCTTCATCTGAAATCAGAACTCTAGATGTTGAATCAAGTCAACTCTTTCCAATCTTAAGCCTAAAGAATGACCAAACCAACTCATAACTCAGCCGACCTCCTCGGGTAGCGTGCCACCCATCCCAATACCATATAAATGCTATAAGAAAGTTACGGAGAGAGGCAAAATAGTAAAAGTATGTAAAAATATAGAAATGACCATGAGGGTCATTACAAAATTCTATTTGACTATACTTGATTGCCAAGAGGTTTTCATGCTTATTCTACATGTGCATCATCAATCTCAAATCATGAACCGTAATGTCAAGTTCAGGAAAATTTTCAGCATTAACAATTAAAATTATTTAGAAAAGTTGATTCCAAAAACTACAAATAACAACATCAGTTTATAGAAGAAAATTCTAAGTGTCAGCTGGTACTATCAAAAGACTACATAAAAATTGTTCTGAAGGCTAAAGCGATTCACAAACAGATCACGTGTGAGAATTCAAGGATATCAATTTTTTAGTAGTTATCAAATAGACAAACATGCCACTTCTCATCATTAAAGAAGAAGGAGACTATAGCTTAACACTCTATTTGGATGGTCGTTTTCCATAGTTTCATAATGTACGATACTGTATGGTATGGTACTGTACTATAGAGTACAATACTATGTTTGGATAGACTGTATGGTTTAGTATTGTTTAATGATAATTTTTTTATTTAGTTTGACGGTATGGTAATTTATCTTAACTTATAAATTTATAAAACACCCTTAATTATTACAAAAATTAAATTTATCATTTTCCAGCTTTAATCTTATTCTTTGATTGGGTCTCCCATTTCTTCAAGTTCATCTTCGTGCCTTCTTCATCAATCTCCATCGGTAATTCTTTTAATCATCTTTGCTTTCTGATCCAAAAGATAAAGGCCCCAAAAAGTTCTCTTTTATCTGAATAATGAGCCGCCATTAGCAATAAATTTGATTTTTTTGGGTGGGGGTCATGTTATTTTTTCTCTAGTATACTATAGCAGTATATCATAGTTTCTGGTGTTGTCATGGAGGTCTTTTCTTTATTATTTAAAATTAAGAGAATAATTAAAAAAAATATAAACAATGGGATACCACCGAATGGGTGGTTTCAAAAATATAGCGTTTTCATATTTACAAAACCATGAAACCAAACCATACCATACTATGTAATTAAAGAAATAATTAAAACAAACGTGGCTCTCTTACTAACCATATCATACCATGGAAAACCACCATCCAAAAAAGCTATAAAACATAAGGTTCAGGATATAACATAGGTAGATATGCAACCAGATTCAATGAAAAACTTCAGCAGTTACATTTTTTCTGTTATGATGGAAGGACGTAAAACTAAAAATAGAAAAACTAAAAAACACCAAATTAAACATGAAGAAACCCTTCAAATCGAAGGTATTAACCATATGATCACCGAGATTCAAATTGGTCCATTATAATAATAATAAGGTTACAAATATTCTCCTAAATGACTATATAATAATTGTCGAGCAAGAAGAAGCAATAGCTATACCAACAAAAGTAAATAGGAAGAAAAACACCCAAAATAAAGCTACTATTTGAGAATTATAATAGGATGTTTCTTACCTCCAAATTCAATCTTCACTATAAAAATTATAGACCAGGATGTTAGAAACACTCAGTACAAATTTTAGCCTGATCCAATGGTTAACGAATTGGGAAACGCAATTTGAAGGTTGCTGGTTAGAGTGGAAAAATGATTGCAGAAAACACCCTTTTCTTCTCTCTTCTCTCTTATTGAAAGCTCCCTCAAAAACCTCTCTTATGTGCCCAATAACTTTCTAAGACACTACCAATGAGTAATTGAATAATTCTCTCAAATCATCATATTTATATAGTGGTGCTTTTTCCTAAAGTCAAAACCAACTTCTAATAGAATTAGGCCATGGGACTTTGGCTGGAACATGGGTCATAGTGTAACAAACTCCTTTTCCAGCCAAGGGGCAAAATGGACTACAAGTGGAAGAACTCTTAACAGGCTTCATGTCTACCGCAGTTCTATGAAACTCATGTGTAACATTCTCGTAAAGTGACTTTATCTCATCTTCCATGGCTTCTACCCACTTATCTCTATGAGTATCTAGAATGAACTCAGGATAACCTTCAAGTTCTCCACTGTCAGTTAAAAGCATATACTTGTTAGGAGAATAACGTGTTGACTTTAGCTTCTCCCTAGTAGATCTTCTACAAGAGATTTCTGGAGCATCTGAAGTAGTTATTTGAACATGAGTTGGTATCTTATCAACCACGATATCATTAACAAGAGCATATTCAATTTCTACATTATGATGATCATTCTGCTCTTGATCCTCATCGACATTACTATCTTGGGATCCTTCATGTGCAAATGTATCAGTACTACAAACTAGATTAACATCAACCAAGCTCTTATAAATATAAGAATCTATTTTCTCAGTCTTGCTAATATCTTTAATTGTTTGGTCTTCAAAGAACACAACATCACTACTTCTAATAAGCTTCTTCTAAATTGGATCATAAAAGATATGTCCAAATTCATCTTGACCATAACCAATGAAGATGCACTTCTTAGTTTTAACATTTAGTTTTGATCTCTCATTTCTTGGAATATGCACAAAATCTTTACACCCAAAGACTTTTTAGTGATCATAGGAAACATCCTAAGAAAATCAAACTCTATTTGGAACATCGCCTTTCGAAGGAAACAGTAGGAGATAAATTGATAACATAAGCAACAACATTAAGTACTTCCACCCAAAAGGAATTTAGAGGTTTTTCCTCTGAAAGCGCGCATCTAACTCTCTTAGCTATTGTTCTATTTATCCTTTCTGCCAAGCTATTCAATTAAGACAACTTAGAATAAGTCTTTTGATGAAGAATTCCTTGCACTTTGAAGTAGTTATGAATATGACCAATATACTCATAGCCATTATCAGTATGAATATATTTTAATTTATTACTAGTTTGCCTCTCAGATAAGGCTTGAAACTCCTTAAACAAATGAAGTACTTCATCTTTGAATTTTAAAGGATATATCCAAAGGTTCCGAGAATGATCATCAATGAAAGTTGCAAAATAAAGTGCACAACCTTTCGACTTTACTTTAAAAGGACCACACAAGTCAGAGTGTACTAGCTCCAGTAGTTCAAAATTTCTTGAAGGAGGATGACTGTGAAAAAAAAACACTTTTCTATTTTCCGGGTAAGCAATGAACGTATCTTCTCACCTTTGCTTGTTTCACACTAGCAAGTAAATTCTTCTTAGCCGAATAAGTGATCCCTCTCTCGCTCATAGACTCTATCACTAGCTAGAAGGAGTTGAGGAAAGCATTTCTAGAGAGGTTCTTCCCACCATCTAAGAAGCTACAAATGAAGGATGAGATAAATACTCACAATCAGCTACCTACTGAGGCAGTGCATGAAACTTGGGAGAGATTCAGGCAAAAAATCAAACAGTGCTCCAATCATAATCTGACAGATGAGCACTTGAAGTTGTTGTTCTAAAGATCATGTAGCTTTGTAACTAAGCCAGTTATTGATGTAAATTATGGAGGTTCATTTATGGCCAAGACATTTTAGGAAGCCACAACAATTTTGGATCAGTTCTCCAAGAACAACAGAGTATGGTACACTAGACACTGATAGGAGAGGTTTTGGCTTCCCACTTGAGATATTAGCGGAATAGAAAAGGAGAGAAGAGGAACTTAATTAAGCCATGGCTCACATGCGGACCCAGATGGACTTTCTGACTAAATGATTGGTAGATAAAGGTCTAGAAAAGGTAAAAACTATTGATACTACAGGTCTTTATGATGACCTACCCGGTGATGAAGAAGCAAAGTAAATGAACAACCAGGGGGTTTCAGACTTACAACTCTAGAAACCAAGGTCGGAGCTTTCCAATGGATAGATATTATGATAGGGCAATACCAAGATCAATGTAACTGGCATAACAAAGACCAATACAAAAACTATTAGAGCGATATCTATGTGCATCCTAGAAATAGAGATAGAGGTTGAGCTGGGGCAAGTAACTCAAGGATGGAAAATATGCTGACCAAAGTGTTGCAAAAAACTGAACCTATAGAAATTGGTGTCAAAGAACTAAAGGACAACATGTACAAAATAACCCAAGTTGTAGAATTAAACTCAACCTATATTAAGCAGTTGGAGCAATAGATGGGGAAATTGTCAGCCACGGTAAATTAAAGCAAGAATGGTGCATTGCCTAGTGACACTATTGAAAACCCAAGAATAAAGAAATAATGCTATTTTAGGATGTCATGTCGCGACATTAAATCAGGCGCTTTATGGGCAATATCCCATGTGGATACTTGATGAGGTATGAATATTCAGATAACCTACTACTAATTATAGGGAGTGAGCATCCCAAAACCCTTTGGAGTTTTTCTTTTCATGTTTCTTTTCTCTGAAGGTGTATTATCTAGTAGAACTAACATGCTTAGGTTGTTTATGTGAATAAAGGTATCTATTGGAGTTTGTAGTAGCTCGTGAAAGTGAAAAAAATAAAAAAATGGACCCTATAAAAAAATTTCTAAATAATTATGTGATTGCATCTCAAATGTGATAACTGATTTTATAGGATCTTTGTTACATTATACATAGTGATTTGTTGGTCAAAATGTTGGTTATGACTTTGTTAACTAGTACTTAATAGCATAAGATTAGTGTCGTGTATATGTGAGCTAAAGTTATCTAGTTTGATTGATACATTTGTAAGCTAGAACTTGTCTGGTTAGTCTCACTGAAATAATTAGATAGCTGAATTAGGACAGGATCATAGGCCTTTGTTGATAATGAGTCACTTAGCCTAAATTTAACCAACCAAATAAAATTGTACCCTTTGAACCAAAAGTTTGAGCTTTAATAGACCTTTTCTTTGATTAAACACCATTCACTTTCCCTTTCTCTCTATGAATTCTAATCTTGGCCCTGGTCCCTCCAAAGACAATGTGTACCTCAACTCAAGCTAAAAGTCTAAGTTGAGGGTGACTACTATAAGAAGAATTAGTTTGTGAACCTTTATTTTTGGTCCTGGTCTCTCTTAATAGATTATGTACTTCATCTCATACCAAAAGCCTAAGTTGAGAGTGGCTACCATAAAGAAAAATAGATAAGTTAGGGTATGAAAAGAATGGTGGGATAAAAAGAAAAGAAAAGCATGGGTTGTGGCCGCAAGTGAAAAATAAAAGAAGTGCAAAAATGAGTTATAAAGAAAGAATAAGATTGAACAAAAGCAGAAACTACTCCTAAGAAGAAATAATGATAAAATAAGGGAGCACTAAGATTTTTTGGGGTTGAAAACAAATAACTAAGCCAAAGTAGCGTTGGAAAGGGCAAAGTAGTCACTTTTATCCTAAATGTACCCTACCTGATCCTAAGCCTATGTTACAAGCCTAAAGATTCCTATTGTGATCCTAGGAAGGTTGTTCAAGAGTTGAAGTATAGAAAATAAGGGCAAGCCTAAGATATTTACTTTTGCAGTATTTGAACGTCTTTTGAGAGTGCGAGTAGTTTTATCCAGTATTAATTTATCCTTTATACACTGTATGAGAGACTTCTTTGTGGTGAGGGCATTGTGATTATGTTTGTTGATAGCTACATTAGCTAGTAAATCATAGTTAGAGCATGAATGCATTGCATAAGTGTAGTTGGGCATTGGGTTTATGTTATAGGGCTGCTATATATTGCTTAGAGTTGCTTGTATTTGCGCGTCATTTGGTTTTATGTTGTGTTATTTCTTGAGGATAAGAAAAAATTCTAAGTTGATATGTGTTTTGGTGTAGTTTATAGGAAAATTGAAGTACACTTGAGTTCATGATCTTTGGATTGGTTGATTGAGAATTTTACTTAGTTTGGGAAATGATGGTGTTGAGAAGAAGCAAAACGAAATCCAAATTTCACAAGATGTGCTCAAACACTTGGTTTTGTTGAGGTTTTGGGACTACTTGAAAGGAGAAATCAAAGAACGAACTTCACCGTGCATTGAAGGACCTTGGCTTGGATGTTTGGAGACTAAATCAGCATGTTTTGACAAAAAGTGTACACCACGAAACCCGTCAACATCCATGGTGCATACCACTACCCATGAAAGGCAGCCTGCCATCCGTGAAGAAGACAACCACCAAGCAAAAGCCATCAAAATGGCTAAGGTAAACTCCACAGACTTCACCAAGAGCCATGGTGCTCACCACTGGCTGTGGGGGGTGCCGTGGTAGGATGGCCTACCTTTAAAGTCCAAGTAAATGACCAAGGAACACCACCAAAATCCTTGGTTCTCACCACGAGCCGTTATGGTGCCCGTCCTGGGAGAACTGGAACCCAGAAACTTCAGTTTTCCTAGTTGGTTTAGGATTAGGATTCAACTTCTATAAATACCCTATTTTGTTCTAGGTTTAACATAAAAGTTTTCCTATGTTTACCCTTCTATTTGAATGCTATTACACATGACCTAAACTATATTTTTGAGTCTTGACTCATTGAAGAGACATGCTGGATAGTTGCTAAAGAAACCACACAAAAACGTGTGTCTCTTGGCTATCTTTGGAGACTTGAATCAAGTTTTGTTTGCTAATTTACATCGTTTGATTCTTGTGTTGATTTTCTATTACTTTGTAAGTATGTTTCATGAATTACACATAATGTTTTGTTGCTTTACTTATAATTATGCATAGCTAGTCCCAGAACAAGGGTTGTGGGAACCATGATGACTTAACTAGAATAGGTTAACTAGAATAGACAAAAGTAGGATTGATATTTGTAATTTATTTTTGCATGTATTGTTTTTTCTTCTTTCAAAAGTCTTTCTTAGCAAGAGCACACATTAAAAAATTGCCCGAATATATTTCTTTCCTGGGAGGGAGGTAGTGATTAGGATAATACTATCACAAAAGTAATTCGAAGAGTCTGGCTTCGTAAGAAGGGATATACTTCATCTAAGTTACTTCAGACCAAGAGGAGATAGTACTCTGAGATCTAGAGTGACGTTTAGTAAAGCATACATTCTAAGGCCGGGAGGAGATGAATGAGATACATCTAAGAAGGACTAGGAGGTGAATTAGATATTACATAACTCGCTAGCTTTTACATGCAATACATTGAACGATATCATGAATACGAGTCATGTATTAACTTATATGTCATGGGATCACAATCCTAGTCTAGTCTTCATATTTTTTACAATCTTAATCTTGTTTACTTATTATTGCATTGTCATTTTTTCTTAAATCAAAAACAAAACCCCTACTTTTATTTTATGCATATTTATTTTTAGGAAGTAGAAACTACAACTAGAAAGTGATTGCTAATAAACTTGTTTTAACCTATTCCCTGTGGGCTCGACTCCGACTCTTAGTTGGGTAAACATATTGCTAACGATTGTCTATATCTCTTTCTAGAAGCATACTTGAGCATTATCAAGCATCACAAGTAGCCTTTATTATGGCTCATTTTAGACTACACAACGGTCGACTTATTGCGGCCGAAATTTGGAACCGAGCGTTTAATGAGTAGGCTAGACTTCTATTCCCATGTTTGATTAGGAGTTTATATGAGTTCACAGGGATAGTAGTGAATCGCCACTTTGATAAGTGCATCACAGTAACAAGGTCCACAAATACGACACTAATAAAGGATTTGGAAAACCTATTATACAAGACCAAGCTGCGCTGACCTATTGGGGTAGTGTTTATGCCCACAGGTCCAACCCCTACTATGCTAGATTTGGAGGTTGAGACTTTATGCCCTTCGACAGAGAAGGCCGCAGAGTAGCCTGAGGGAGACACTAGGCCTACCCCTTCCACGCCCGCAATTTCAGGTATGATGATCACTATTCCTTAGCATTCCTTGAGAGATTGGTGTAGGATCAGTGGAAAACATGGTTATTAGTTGCTACCTAAGGTGTTCTTGACACAGATATAGTAGGAGGCAACTCAGATTCACACCGAGCTTAGGCAAGAGGTTACAATGATACAGGGCCGCTTTGATGGCCTTATGGCCTATATTCCTACTCAGAGTTGTTGTCTAGGGGATGAGAAGACTGCTTCCTTACGGTTAGAGCTGGTTGCCTTACTAAAGTTTATGGATAATTTGAAAGAAAATTCTTCCTTTACGGTTCCTTCTTGTTCTATAGATACCTTACTATAGTTATTATCGGCACCTCCCACACCTGTGTAGCTATTGGTGTGGGGATCTATTTTGGCACCCGAGCCAGATAAAAGGGAAAGGTTAAGAAGCAAAAACAGAGGGATAGTTGTCGTGATTAGGAAAAAAGGAAAGAAGAGAAGAGAAGAAAGTTAAGAAGAAGTCTACATTCTCTTCTAGAAAAGAAATTCTAGGAGATTGAGGAGCTCGAGAGCTAGTGACTTGAGGCTGCAAAGGTGGAAGCGTTGGCTAGTGGATTCTCTCCTTCTGAGGTTGCTGCGGTCCCGGCTTTAGTTGTGACTATGAGTAAGGTGCATCCCTGCATGCTTACTCCTACTACAGTCGATGACCCTTTGTGGAAGCCTACATCATTGAGTGCACTAGCTGGTGCTGGTGTCACTACACTACCACCAACTGACGCCTAGGGCATTATATGTATGATCACTTACTTTGTATTCTATTTTGAGCATTTTGACGTGCAACTGAGGACAATACATAATCTTTTGATAGGGGGTGGGGTATCATGATGCTTAATATTTTTATTATCATGTTTCTTTTCTCTCAAGCATATATCTAGTAAAACTAGATTGTTTAGGTTGTTTCTGTGTAAATATAAGAGTCTATAGAAGTATATAGTAGCCTGTGAAAAGAATGAGCTAAATTGAACAAAATATGAATCCCAAATAAATTTTTTGTGATATACTTTGTGATTGGTCTGGTTTGTGAAAACTGACTTGTTAGGATCATTATATGCCATTGTACATATTGATTTTTTAATCAAATTCTAGTTAGGACATGACTGGGTTGATTAGCGCTGAATAGTATAACATATGTGCCATGTGTGTAAGCATAAATACTTAGTCGAACAATACATATGTAAGCTAGAACTTGCATGGTTTGTTTCACTAAAATGACTGAATATCTTAATTAGGATAGGATCATAGACCATTGTTGAAAATGAGTCACTTATTCTAAAAATAATGAACCAAATAAAGTTATACAGTTTGAACCAAATGATTGAGCGTTAATAGATATTTTCTTTGATTGAACACAATTCACAGTTCCTTTTTGTCTATAAATCTTTATTTTGGCCTTGGTCCCTCTAAGGATAATGTGTACCTTAACTCAGGCGAAAACCCTAAGTTAAGTGTGGCTACTATAAGGAAAAGCACTTTGAGAACCTTTATCTTACCCCTGGTCCCTTTTAGAAGATTACATACTTCAACTCAGGCTAAAATCCTAAGTTGAGGGTGGCTATCATGAAGGAAAGAAGAAGAGTTATGGTATGAAAAGAATGGTGGGATGAGAAATAAAGAAAAACATGGTTTGTGGATGTAAGTGAAAAAGAAAATAAGTACAAAAAAGAGTTTTAAAGAAATAATAAGATTGAACAAAAGTGGAAACCACTCTCGAGAAAAAAAAAGAATGAGAAAATAAAGGAACAACAAGAATTTGGGAGGTTGAAAACAAGTAGCTAAGTCAAAGTATCATTTGGAGGGAAAAAGTAGTCACTTTTCTCTTAAATGTATCCTACCTGAGCTCGAGCCTACGTTACAAGCCTAAAAAGTACGATTGTGATCCTAAAAAGGTTAATCAAAAGATGAAGTATTGAAAATAAGGGCAAGCCTATAGTCTGTACTTTTGCATTGTTTGAACTTCTTTTGAGAGTGAGAATAGCTTTGTTCAAGTCTCTATTTATCCATTATACGCTGTGTGAGAGACTTCTTTTTTATTAGGGCACTATGATTATATTGTTGAGCTGCTATCTTGACTAGTACACTGTCATTTGCATTTGCTTGGTTGATTGTGAGTACTATGATGTTGTAAGTCAATCCTTGTGAGTTAGTTGGGATGCCAGTATATAGCATCGTCGAGAAAATTGAATAAGAGAGTCGTGGTTGATGAGTTGGGCTTCCATATACCTACTTATAGTCATTTTTATTTGCACATTGTGTTGTTTTTCTTTGTGTCATTGCTTGAGGACATACAATGATTCTAAGTTTAGGGTTGTCCCTTTCTTTGAGTAGGGTCGATAAAAGAGATTCTGATCAAAGAAAATTGACAAATCCAATTTTGACCGTCCACATTTTCCCTTTTACAAGAGTAGGTTTTGTACGGACTTTTAGAAAGTTATGGCCAAACTTTGGTATCGAGTTTCTTACATATCTTAGGTTACTTGAGAATTCAAACCACTTGTAGTTCAATATGATCGATTTAGCTCACGAATTTGAAAGAATTCAAAGCTATCACAGAGTCAAATTATGGAAAAACTAGAAAGGTTGTGAACGGGATGAAGAGGTTTGTTGGAGTACAGTCGAGTTTTCAGCATCGAGCTCGCCTACATATCCTTAAACTTAGGAATCAGACTGCTTGTAGTTCGATACAGTCGGTTGAAAAAGGAAATCTTTTATGCTAAGATCACCTTCGGTTATGAGGAGTGACAAATGAATCGTGTATGAAAAAGAGGCGTGCAGCTTCTTAGCCATGAATATGGCTAGCTTCACACTCATAATTAAGAATTTACCTAGACATAATTTTCTAAGCTCTTGGTTTATGGTCTCTCAGATTGAGAAGTTGCTTTCGGTGATAAGTTAAAGTTTTCTGGAGTGAAATTGCAGCTAACAAACTTAAAGAGATACCACATGCTTTCTAACAAGGATATGGTTTGATTTTGGCAGAAACTGTTCTTCGACTCACATCCCAATTTACTGCTAAGCAAAGTTTCACCTTATGCTGCACTCTTTTGATTTCGTCCGCACCTGTGGTTTAATTGAGAATTCATCCTCTCGAATGCTCTCAACAAAGACTAAGATAAAACTTATTAGTAGAAACAAAAATATAACTCAAAGAAAAGGATAGCATTGTTACTATGTAGGCATGTCAACCTCCTTCGGTTCTGACGTAGAGCAAATAATATGTATTTTCTAAGTTGATGTGATTTGTAATATATTCCTTGGCTGTAAATTACTTTCAATTTGATGTAATATGCAATGAATTGATATGATACGATATGATGATAAATTAACATGATATGCAGATGGCCTTTCGGCAATGGCATGGTAATGGCCCTTTCGGTAATGATATGATAAATGATGGCCCACTTGGCAATGATAAATGATGGCCCTCTTGGCAATGATAAATGATGAATGATGAATGATGGCCCTCTTGGCAATGATGAATGATGAATGATGGCCCTCTTGGCATGGCCCTCTTGGCAATGATAAATGATGAATGATGACCCTCTTGGCAATGATATATGATGAATGATGGCCCTCTTGGCAATGATGAATGATGAATGATGGCCCTCTTGACAATGATGAATGATGGATGATGGCCATCTTGGCAATGATGAATGATGGATGATGGCCCTCTTGGCAATGATGAATGATGAATGATGGCCCTCTTGGCAATGATGAATGATGGATGATGGTCTTCTTGGCAATGGTGAATGATGGCCCTCTTGACGATAATATTATCACCTCCGGTAATATAATATGAATAAAATAATATCATCGTATACGGTATTAGATCATCGTATACGGTATTACATCATCGCATACGGCATTATATCATCGTATACGGCATTGTATATGGCATTATATCACCATATACAGTACTATAACATAAATGGCCCTCTTGACAAATGATACTACCACCTCTGATAATATAATACGAATAATAAAATGTGAATGACCCTCTTGACAATGATATTACCACCTCCAGTAATATAATATAATAATAAAATATGAATGGCTCTCTTGGCAAATGATATTACCACCTTCGGTAATATAATATGAATAATAAAATATGAATGGCCCTCTTGGCAAATGATATTACCACCTCCGATAATATTATATAATAAAAAAATATGAATGACCCTCTTGGCAAATGATATTACCACCTCCGATAATATAATACGAATAATAAAATATGAATGACCCTGTTGGCAAATGATATTACCACCTCTGGTAATATAATACGAATAATAAAATATGAATGACCCTCTTGACAATGATATTATCACCTCCGGTAATATAATACGAATAATAAAATATGAATGGCCCTCTTGGCAATAATATTACCACTTCCGATAATATAATATAATAATAAATTATGAATGGCCCTCTTGGCAAACGACATTACCACCTCCGGTAATATAATATGAATAATAAAATATGAATGGCCCTCTTGGCAATGATATTACCACCTCCGGTAATATAATATAATAATAAAATATGAATGTCCCTCTTGGCAAATGACATTACCACCTCCGATAATATAATACGAATAATAAAATATGAATGACCCTCTTGACAATGATATTATCACCTCCGGTAATATAATATAATAATAAAATATGAATGGACCTCTTGGAAAATAATATTATCACCTCCGGTAATATAATACGAATAATAAAATATGAATGACCCTCTTGGCAATGATATTATCACCTCCGATAATATAATACAATAATAAAATATGAATTGCCCTTTTGGTAAATGATATTACCACCTCCGGTAATATAATATGAATAATAAAATATGAATGACCCTTTTGGCAATGATATTACCACCTCCGATAATATAATGCGAATAATAAAATATGAATGATCCTCTTGGCAATAATATTACCACCTCCGGTATTATAATATAAATAAAATAATATCATCGTATACGGGATTAGATTATCGTATACGACATCATATCATTGTATGCGGTATTATACGTGCCCATCAGGCGTCTTTAAGGATGGAGAATATAGTTTGACGTCATTATGGACGCTTGCCTTGAAAGTAGCTCCTTTGCGTTTTCCTGCCCTTAAATGAAAACAAGTAATAGACATATTATCGTTTTAACTGACGACTGAGCCAAAATCTTTAGAAATGTTTTTTGAAAATATGTACAAAGTGCCTGATCACTTTGACATTAGTGTGTGAATATCATGCTCATTTTCGAATGCTCTATATTCATTGCGGCTCATGGCTTGCTAGAGATTTGAATGAGGCATTTTTGTTCATTTTTTTTTGAATGCCTTCTTTCGTTTGATGAATCCTGGAGACACAATTATCATTTTGAAAACTCTTTGTTCTTTTAACTTCTTTGTACTTGCTGAAAGGAGGGATATGGTGATCTTTTATAAATCTGCATCCAGAGAAAAATTGTTAGTTTTGAATGAATTGATCTATGTTGAATTCTCCATTTGCTTTCTCCTTGTCTTGCTATCTTCGATCACTTACTCTGATTCCCACTTCTCGGTAGATATAAGACTAAAATATATTCATGCAAAATGTTTGATGTATTAAAGTTTTAAGAAAGATGAGTTTTTGAAAAGCAATTTCGAAAGGGTCATTGCCATATGTCATGTCATGCATAGCTTAAATGAACGTCCTTGATCCGAAACTTTGAGCAGGCTTGATATCTTGTTCACAAAATTTTTGAGGATTCTTGGAAAATTCTGATAAAGCTAGAAAGCTTTGTAGCTGACTCTGAACTCTGATGGTGCTAGAGATTATTAAGGTTGACATTGGCCTTCCGACAATGTCGGGGATCATTTGAGGCCAACCTTGAACTTTGAAGTTTGAATAAAACCTTCCGATGATATTGGATAAAATTTTTGAGGTCATCCTTAAAAATTTCTGTCCCAGTTAGACATCTTGGTAAATATCATAAAACCAATAAGAGATTTGCAGAATTTTTGAGATCCTATCAAAAATTCTGTCCCAGTTACTTTTCTGATGCACCTTAGCTTTGTTTTCTTTTGTGAAAAAGATCCTCTTTGAAATTTTGAGTCCCTCTCAAAATTCTGTCCCAGTTTTTATCATAAATAGAGAACTTACGGGAGATATGACTGAACCGTTGTGACGCCTACGTATCCCGTTAAGGCAGGAATCAGGTCAAACGTAGTTCCCCGATCGGGAGATAACTGAGGGGTAGCGAATTTTAATAGAAAAATGACCGAGGCCGACATAGGCCGCCTACGTATCTCATTCTTGAGAATTCAGGTCAGACGTAGTTCATTACAAAATAGGAGGGTTAATTTAAAACAAACAAGCATAGAAATAATTACAAAAATTTGAACCTTCAAACATAGTATCTCTTGACGGCATCTGAGTTGATTGGTTTCGGCCATCCATCTCGGATAATGTTGAGGCATCTCCAGACAACACTTTGCGCACCATGTATGGTCCTCGCCAATTTGGCCCAAACTTTCCCTTGTACTCATTTTGATGTGGAAAAATGTGTTTAAGAACCAACTGGCTAACTTCAAACGTTCTTAGTCTCACTCGTTTGTTAAAAGCACGAATCATTCTTTTTTGGTATAGTTGACCATGGAAAACGACAGACATTCTCTTTTCATCAATCAAAGAAAAATGTTCAATTCGATTGCGAACCCAATCAGCATTACTCAACTCAGCTTCTTGCATGATTCTCAATGAAGGTATTTCCACTTCGACAGGAATTACAGCTTCCGTCCCATAAACTAGCAAGTATGGGGTTGCTTCAATTGATGTTCTGACAGTCGTTCGGTAACCTAAAAAAGCATATGGCAACATCTCATACTACCCTCTATGGTTATCAATCATTTTCCTCATGATCTTTTTGATGTTCTTGTTGGTAGCTTCTACGGCTCCATTCATTTGAGGATGATATGCAGTTGAGTTTTGGTGACTAATCTTGAATTGTTCACATATCTCCTTCATCAAATGACTATTGAGATTTGCTCCATTATCAGTGATGAAAGAATCCGGTATTCCAAATCTACATATTAAATTACTACGGATGAAGTCTGCTACTACCTTCTTTATAACTGATTTATACGAGGCTGCTTCCACCCACTTGGTGAAATAATTTTTTTTTGTAATATTACAAGTACAAGGAGGGGGACGTGAAAGGCCTTACATCTGAAAATAAAAAAGGAAGATATCTAATGAGAGGACTCCTCTTGACTAGGAAGATCAAGTATAGGAAACTAGTTCTATTCAACTAAGGTACAGAACCTAGCTAAATTAAAGAAAATCAAGTATACCCAATTTCCTTTGCATGGGTCGAGATCGGTCATATCTTCTGTGATGCTCGACTAACATTTCCGAGAATCCATTCGGGCTTTAAATTCTTGGGTCCATATAATAGCTAACATACAAGTTGTTGAAAGTTGTTAAAATTCGTATTTTGCCAAAGAAGAAGAAACAAAGGGGTTCCATAACAATCGACTATCTTTTTCAAGGTCGCTCGACTAACGTCTCCGATTTTCTGTTCGGGCTGAAATTTCTTGGGCTCTACAATTGTTGGAGTTGTTGTATTCCTGCAAAATTTGGAGCATTTTTGATGATGTATACTGTTTCTCCTCTTGAGAGTTACTGTTCTGCCTGCAACATCGACTGTCTTTTTCAATGTCGCTCGACTAACATCTCCGTTTATCCATTCGAGCTGAAATTTCTTGGGCTCAACCATCTTTGGGGATGCTATTATCCTGCAAAATTTAGAGGATTTTAGATGTTGCATGATGCATGTTGTTGAGGGCTGATGGGTGTTGCTGAGGTGATGTGTTGTTTCTGGCATCTGTTTCTTCTTAGTTTGGACAACTTGTTGCAAGGAACAGCTCCTCTTGTTTTTGATCTTGGGATCTTGCTGAATCTGTAGAGCTGCATGTCTGCAAGTTGTTCAAATTATCACAGCTGGAGTGTGTTGTGAATCTGTAATGATAAATAAACAAACACAGATGGCTCAGGAGGTGCAATTTCAGGTTAGTAGGAGTTGTTGAGAGGTGTTCCGGATGAATGCTTTTGGATTGTTGTAACTGCTGTAATCTTAGAAGAGGATGGAATGTTTTTCCTGCTATAGTTTGTAACCTGCACAGAAGCAAAAACAAAAACCAAAGTCTGGAAACAATTCTGTAACCCAAAAACAAAGAAGCACTTCCCTTGTGGCTTCTCTTGTTGTTACTGATGTAGAAAAATTCCAGGATGTGTAGTGTGGTGTATCTGCACAGACCAGCAAACAAAAACAAAAACAAGAACTTGAGTGTGTCCTATATGTGGTGCAAGGAAACCAGCCTAGGCTTCCAATCAAGATTCCTATACTTGTTAAGCCAAGAAAAAAGAGAAGACAAAATATAAACTACTCTACTCCTTACCTCTAAAGTTAGACTGGTTATTCTATGAAAATAATAAGGATAGTAATAAGGAAGGGAGATTTTCCCTTTTATAGGAGTTCTAACTGTGAGATCTTCAAGGTATTTATAGCTATGCATAGACAAAACCATGTTGAAGTTTGAGTTAGAACCAAAATAGAATGAGTTAGGGAGGTTTCTTGATTCTCCTGAGTTTCTTTCTTCTGAAAGAAGGCATTTCCAGCTTGTCCATCTCAAGGTATGCCTTAGCTTGTTTGGGGTAATCATGCACAGTGAAATAGAGTTCAGGAGATTTACATTTGTGGATGTGTTTGGATAAGACATCAGCTATGTAGTTTGCTTCTCTAAGGATGTGTTTACAGCTGAAAGTTTGGAATTGGTTGATGATGTTGTTTAAACTGTTCAGCAGCTCCTTGATTGACCAAGGGGGTTTTTCTTCTTGTTGTAACCACCTGATTAGGAGTTGAGAATCTACCTCTAACTCTACCTATAAATAACCAAGCTGAATACACCAAGATAGACTAAAGATAGCAGCCCTGATTTCTGCTTGGTTGTTATTTCCTCCCCCCAATGGAACTGCATAGGCAAAGATAAGGTCACTATGAGTATTTCTAAGTATTCCTCCTCCACCAATGTTGCCTGGGTTGTTAAGGGCACTACAATCTATATTTAGCTTTACCATGTGATCACCTGGTTTGATCCAGCATACAGGGGTAATTTTGGTGTCATGGTAGCATTGTTCCACTGAAATGACTAGGTCCTTCCATTTATTTGGACACTCAATATAAGGAAAAGCTGTGATGAGCAGGTTAGAGATGTCTTTGTAGACAGAAAATTTGACTCTTGAAAGGTTAGATTTCTTCCCTCCATATTTGGAAGCACATCTATTCTTCCATAAGTTCCAACAAATGAAGACAGGGACTGCTTGTAACAGGAGCTTATGGGCTTCATTCTTGTATTTAGATGTCCACCATCTCATAAGCATATTTCTAAGAGGTGTGTAATCCTTTTTATGCCCAAAGAATCAGCAAACACCCTCCAAGTATTCTTGGCAAAGGTTCCTGCAACAAAGGTGTGATCAATGGTCTCTTGGCCAGGTCTATCACAATAATGGCACTGAGAGGGGGCTTTGCCAAAGCTGGTTATTTTCTCATTGGTAGGTAATTTCCTTCTAAGAGCTCTCCAAACAAGAAAGGAGCATTTGAAAGATATTAATTAGTGCCATGTACATGCATTCAGCATAGTATTTGTCCTCTTGTCTCTAATGAGCTCCCAGGCAGAAGAACAACTGAACTCCCTATTGGTATTAGGAGTCCAGCAAGGATGGTCCTGTTTGAGAGGATGGTAGTTGAATTGAGTTCCTAAAATGTTAGGAACAAACTGAGAAGGGGCTTTTTGGATAATGAGATCAATATTCCATTGGCCATTAGTTAGAAAAGCTGAAACTTGGGTGTGGTTAAACCTACAGCTGTTAGTAGAAAAGTGAGCTAAAGGGCCAACACCTAGCCAGTTGTCCCACCAAAAAAGGCAAGAGCCAGACTTAATTTGCCACTGAATGTGAGGCTCAATGTTGTGTTTGTTGTTCATGAGGTGCTTCCAAATTAAGGACTGACCAGTGTCCCATTTTTTTGTAATAATATTGGCCCTCTGACAGTATTTGGATTTAAGGAATTCTCCCCATAAGGTGTTCTTGGTTCTAAGGGTCCACCACTGCTTGTATTGAAAAGATTTAACCACATCAGTGATTTGTCTAAACCCTATGCCCCCTTCATCATAAGGATAGCTAAGGTTCTTCCATGAGGACCAGTGGTACTTCCTCTTGTCATTTTTCCATCCCCAGAAGAAGTTAGCAGTGATGCTCTGAATCTGCTTGATGATGGTTGAGGGAGGGATGCTGGCTGAAAGCAAATGTATTGGCATGGCTTGAATAACATGCTTCACAAGAATAGCTCTACCCCCATAGCTCAGGATTTTAGCATGCCAACCAGTGATCCTGCTTACAACTTTTGCAATAAGATCAGAGTAGTAAATACCTCTTTGCCTACCAATATAAATAGGACATCCCAAGTATGTTATAGGACTACTCTTTTGGTTGAAACCAGTGATTTTCTTGATTCTCAGTACAGTAGACTTGAAAGCATTGGAGGGAACCATTAAATGACTTTTTTGCTTGTTGATCAATTGTCCAGAAACTCTTTCATAGGTAGCTAATGTTTCCATAATGAGAGCTAAGGTGTGCCTTCTTCCAGAAGCAAAGATGATGATATCATCTGCAAAACTTAGATGATTGATCTGAGGTCCCTTTTTTGCCATAAAGAAACCATGGAATTGGGGATGCTGATAAAGATTATTCAGAAGTCTGGACAGCACTTCAGCACCTAGGACAAATAAAGTAGGGGAGAGAGGATCACCTTGTTTGAGACCCCTTGTGGAGTGAAAGAAACCATGTCTTAAACCATTGACTATAACAGAGTACTAGTTATCAGCCATGATTCTCCAAACCATGTCAATGAAAGTTTCTTTAAACCCCATTCTTCTCATCACAAGACAAGTGTAAGTCCAAGAGACCCTATCATAAGCCTTGGTCATGTCAAGTTTTATCACAACATTGCCTCCAACATTTAGTTTTTTGATCTGGTGGATTATTTCCTGGGCAAGCATGATATTTTCAGAGATGTTTCTATTCTTGACAAAGCCAGATTGGTTCAAGAAAATGAGGTTGGGGAGAATAGGAGCAAGTCTTAGGTAAAGGAGTTTGGAAATGATTTTGTTAGTGAAGTTGCTAAGGCTTATGGGTCTGAACTCAGAGATTTTTGTAGGATGGTTTACTTTTGGGAGTAGAACCAAACAAGTAAAAAAAAATATTTAGGCATAGTTTGTCCATAAAAGAAGGATATGATCACTCTAAGGAGGTCTTGTTTGATGATGTCCCAGCACACCTGAAAGAAAGTTCCATTCATCCAATCAGGGCCAGCAGCAGAGTGAGGATTCATAGTAAAAACAGCAGTTTTCACTTCTTCCATAGTAGGCATGGCTTGTAAGTCTTCATTGTCTTTGTCAGTCACCATTGTAGGGATGCAATGGAGTGTCTGCTGTTGGATGTGCTCCTCTTTTCCAGTAAAAATTTATTGGAAATATTCACAAGCAGCATCAGCTATCTCTTTATCACCTTGCACCCAAGAGCCTTCTTCATTTTGGATCCTGTGGATGTAAAGCTTTCTTCTCCTGCCTCTGATGAGAGCATGAACCAAGAGCGGATTGTAGGTCCAATTAGGCACTTGCTCTTTTGGCTTGGCATCTCATATGCCTGACATCTCGATCATCACAGCGTCAAAGACTCCTTCTCCCAGACCAACATTATTGGTAGACTTTCTCACCGAAAATGACTGATGCATATGAGGAAAAGGATTTTCAAGATTGTCAGGTTTGACTGGGACTATCGGCTTATCTATATTCCAATCTTTTCCAACTTCAATCATTTTAATAGTCACCCCTCCATGATTAGGCAGGGGGTTATTATTGACATTAGGATCGGTAGTTTGGAGAGTGACAACCCTTTGATCTATCAGGTCTTGAATTTTATGCTTCAAGTTAATGCAGTCCTCGGTGATATGCCTAGCACCTCTTGAATGATAAGCACAATAAAGATCTGGTCTGTAAAGTTTGGAATTGACATTGATGTTCTCTGGGTCGATTGTTTGTATCATGCCAGCCGCTTTTAATCTCTCAAAAAGCTATTTTCGGGTCTCAATCAAAAGAGTAAAGACTCAAGAGGATTTATTCTCAAAGTTTGGGCGATGAAAGTAGTAATTATTTTGCGGAGGTGGAGGTACTTGACGGTAGTTCAGATGATTTTGGCAGAAAGGTGCAGGAGTTTAGAAATTTGGGCATTGTGGAATTTGATAACCACGAGGTGCATTTTGATAGTGCGGAGGTAGGTAATTAGGAGGCGGAATTTGATAACTCGGTTGGACGTAAAAAATTGGGTTGGGATTTTATGGATGAAGATAGAGGGAGGTCTTCCTTCGCCTGGAACCGATGTATTGGTGGCAATAGCCAAGTTTGGCAAATCTCGGATCTTCTGTATCTCAACTCTCATCTCGGTGATCTGTCGCGCTAACTGTGCAATCAACTCATTCTGTTTATCAACGACAGAGTCTGTCACAATAATATCAGTCAAATTAGTGTCCTCATTATTTCTAGTCACTTTTCTTTTTCCTATTATAAGATTTCGATCAAGGAAAGAGTCTTTAGGAATTTTAAATCTCGTGAGGTATGGATGCTCATCCAGATTATCAACACAAATCAATTCTAAATACCTGCACAGAAAATAACTCAAAAGGCAAACATGTCAGTCTGCATTCATAACAGATAATGCAAAAATATCATATTGGAAAAGATAAACACATAAGAGTTGCTTTATTTGAAGACAAGATAACCCACGAGTATTGAAAAATCATGAAATAGACAGGAATTTGCCTATTGAATTTAGGATTTAGTGTATCAAGAAATATGACTTGCGTTTAATCGAGATCTTCTTGTCTCTTTCACGGTTGTATCTATTGATGTTGGTATCTCTTTGTAAAATATGAAGGGAGAAAGCAAGCTTTTAAAGATAGAGGCCAAACCTTGAAAGGCTGCCTACGTATCTCATGAATGAGATGTCAGGCCCTATGTAGTTTGACTAGCTCCGACAAATCAACCATTTTTGAGAGAAGAGAGTAAGATATAGGACCTTGAAGTGAAATTTGAATTTTGTGGTGAAACCAAAAGACTCTACGAGCATTTCATCACATTTTGATAGTGACTTGATATTTTTGCTTTGGGGGATTTAGAAAGAGTGGGTTTGACTGCCTTCAACTAAAGCAACACATTCATTCAAACAGTTATGGCATATAACAAATAAATAATTATTGTGTGTCCTAAACAGATATATGACCCTTTTGTGCCAAGGTTAGGCCTAACGATTTGAAGGATGTATAACACCATTTGAAATATTACATTGCCCCAAAACTTATATTTATACAAATATTATGAATAAACTGAAATGGCATACATAATGGGGAAAAAGGGATACAAATAATAAATCTCACGCAGGGGTACATTCCTAAGTAAGCCTTCGTGAAAAAATCTTTTATTTTTGACTTCTTGACATCTCCAAAAATCAACCTCTTTTGGATAGAATAACAACTTATGAAGATTTTTTTTGAATAAGCTAATAAAATAAACTTCCAACCCCGAGGGACAATGTTTGTCAAATGGCGTATACAACCTTCAAATTTAAACACATAGGTATCATCGTCCATTTAGGTCAGGGGGCATTTTGGACTCAAGGTAGTCTTTCTAATGGGCCTAATACGCCTTGGGTATTGGGTCATCTTAGGCAAATGCACTAAATTAGGATTTGGTTTCGCTCTACACTAGGTGGACTAAGAGTGGGCTTTATTTCAGTATACTGGTGACCCAAGCGGACAACTCGGGCTGGGGGAAGTTAGTGACCGTTGACCATCCAGTGGCCAACTCATTTTGCCAGGGTACCCCCTAAGAACATTTGGATTCAATGGTTGCAACCCGCATAACCATCATTTAAGTAAAAAATAAAAAAGCCAAGTGGCGGAATTATGCTATGTATGCGATGACAGTTCAATATTCGTATTTATAAACATATAAGGTGCAAATAAAGAAAGCAAATTATGATTTAATCATTTAAGGAGCAAATAGAGAAAGTAAATTACTAATTATTACATTCCCGAATAGTTAGTCAAGTAGGTTAGTCAAATCTAATGATTAGAACCTAATTAGTCTCCAGCGGAGTCGCCATTTCTGTTATGTCAAAAAAATAGACGAAGTTTAAAATTAATTTCATCTTTATAAGAAAAAATCATTTTTACTAAAAGAGGAGTCACCACTTAATTTTTTAAAGAAATTAAGAAAACTTAATTTAAAAGACCCTAACAGATTTAAGTCTTAAAAAATTAGAGAAAAGGGTACGAGGTTCATATTATTATTTAAAGAAGGTTTTAGCACTTAAAATAGCCGCTAACATGCGGTTGTCCGATGATTTGAAAATTATTTTGACTAACGTTAGGAAAATGTGTTTTAACAATAATCTAAGTATTAAACAATTTTGAAAAAATATAAATTTTAAAACATTCAAGATAATTTACAATAAATATAGACTTAGTATATAAATTATTTAAATAAAAACAATTGATCATAAAAATGGCTTCTTTTCGAGAGATTTAATTAGGTTAAACTAAACAGTTAATGTTAGAACTAGTACATGACACATACATATTGTTGCCTAATTAAATAAAGTGAAGAAAATAGAAATTAGTGATACCTGAAAGGAAACATTTTATTTTTTAACATCAAACTACCCAAAATATATACCAAGCAAAATATATAAGCAAGACAAAATATTTATGTACTCACATTCTTCGGATCAACGCCAGCTTATTAATCGGAAGACAAACATATAGTATTTTGTCATTTTCTGCTCGGGTCAATTTTTATCATTTCCGAAGGGCCTATCTACCCCTACCCCTACTAAATTGATTTATTGTTATTATCCTAAAGCGATCTAAAAGAAGTAATAAAAACTAACGTCTTAAAGGTGTCTAACGTCCCAACTTAATATCCAAGAGGCATTTGGACGTACTATTAGGATAGGTGTTAGACTAAAAAAAATATAGGTTTCTTAATTAGACACATCGTCAAAAAAAATAATAAGACGTCACTTAGCATATAAAATCTCAAATAAGCCTCTATATTAATTAACAAGCATGCTTGAAAACACAGATAAATAGTGAAGGTCAAATCAAATATTAAGTATGTGTAAATGCCAAACCAAGATGACACAGAAACAAAGCTTAATTAATTAAACATATAAGAGCAATCTTAATTGTTAGCCTATTTGTGATAAAAGCAAGACATTATTGACAACTTTAATTTATTAACTAAAGACCTTAATGAAATTATATGAACAAGGTTTATACTTTATGACATGCTGGAAATTTATATATATAAAAAAAATACTATAGATATGGTTCATAAATGAAATGATATGTTGAAAATTTATTAAGACTCTAAAGACATGATTACTATTAATAATATTATACTAAAAATATTTTTGTAATAGCCTATAGATATGATTTCTAGATAATTTTAACATGCTAAAGAAAACTAATTAAAGCTGCAAGCATGATTTCGAAAATAGAGTATCATGATGAATATTTATTATGATCATATAGGCGTAATTTCTATATACAATATTCATTAAACTCCATAGGTATGACAAATTTAGCATGCTAACAAAATATTAAACAAATTTTATGGTCATGATATCTAAATAGTTTAATATATGAAAATCATGAACCTATATTTATGATTTCTATACCCCAAATTTACATTTTTTAAGGATGAAGGACAAGAGGAAGTTTATTAAATAAAAAAAAAAATATTGGACACTATGTGATACTTACATACAAGATTTATTTGATATAATATACTTGAAATATTATTAAACCCGTTAGGCATGATTTTTATAATAAGATATGCTAAAATATGTTGAATTATAATGACATGATTTTTGACCAACTAATATTCTAAAATATTAAATAATTCATACCAACTCATTTACAATATAAACACATGTGTTGAACATACATGGAAGTGAGCAGGCCTTAGAGGCATGTCATTCTATAGTTATTTTTTAGATGGACAAAGAAATACTATGATCAAAAGTTAAAGGAAAATAAGCATGTTCAGTGCATTAGTTTATAAATCAATTGATGCAACAAAGTGTTAAACAAATAGACAGTTAACTATTTTTTAAAAAACAAATGATAAAACATCATGGCTAATTAGTTATCATATTCGACGGACAAGAGTATGCAATCATTCCAGTATACCGAATTTGCTAACGTGCACAAACATATATCTGATAAGTGAAGCAAGTAGCACATAGATTCCCCTTCTCCCTCTAGACAGTCCCCAAATAATTTCATTATGTAGTATTTACAAATTATTACAACTTAAACAAAAAGTAAATAAAAATAATAATAATAATATGAATAGACAAAGATGTAAAATGTAGTAGCTTCTCCAACCCAAGCGGACTCTTCGCGTCTCAAACTTTGGAGTTCAAATCCTGCTAAACTATGAAGAAGATACAAAGCAGTATACGAATAATATAGGGATACATCATGATGATAATTATATTTCAACAGAATAAACAAACAAGACAAAATATTTTAAAAAATAACAAACTAATGTATAGAAAGAGGTTGGAACTAACCTGGACACTTTAGTTAGGAAGACTAAATAAAATCGAAATCTGAAAACCAATGCCAAATACTAAAAACAGAATATCAAGTGTACAAGAAACTCTTTCTCTTTCTTTTTGTTTTTGTTTTTAGAAATATGAAGTAAGAATGTTTTCTTTCTTTTGCTTTCAATCCTCTCTGTGCTTCTTCTTCCCTTTTTTTTTCTCTACCTCTTTTGTAGAGGGTGCTTAGATATAATGGAAAAATAATAGGGAATGGTGGATGATTAAAATAATGCAGAGTGGGCCAATTAATAAAATAATACGGAATGGATATCCTGTTAATTAATTAGTACACATACATTGGGAAAATAAGGAGGGGACCAACATGAGCATATTATATTTATATATATATATATTCTGAAAAAAGAAGGGGACAAGCATGAGCATATTATATTTATATATATATATATTCTGAAAAAAGAAGGGGACAAGCATGAGTATATTATATATATATATATATATATATATATATATATATATATATATATATATATATATTGGGAAATGGGGAGGGGACAAGCATGAACATTTTATATATAGTAGTATGGGACACTAATTTTATTTCAAATTTCATGAATGGAAAAGATTGATTATGATAAATACAAAAATGATTACAATATATTAGCAATTTACGAAAATATTAGCTACCATAATTATTTCTCAACAATAAAAATTTCAACCAACAAATTATGTCATAGTAAGTAAAACACTTTAACCTTCTTCCTAAATTCAATCAAAAAAATAAAATATCATTTATTAACAAACTAGTCAAATAGGTACCCATATTAATATTTAACAAAACTAAATTCTAATACGAATGAGGGTGGCTAAAATCAGTCTCATACTAAATTCAAACCTCCTACAATTGATTCAAAAAAGAGTAGTGCATTCTAGTATCAACACTAAGAGGAGATTATCCACTTTTTCGAACCCAACTAAACTGCAACTTATATCAATATGAAATGGTGATCCGGATAAGCGAGATAAGTTGGTCTAGTGATTTCATATTCAGAAAGATAAAGCCCAAAACATAAACACTAGCTACTACATTATCCAAAGGAATTGTCGTAATAGACCAACTCTTGAAGTTAGAGTCAAAATAAGGATACCCACTTGAACATTTCAACATTGACAATTGGTACAGAATTTATTGTAAAACTCTATATTCACATATGCAGTTTAGACACCATATTATGAACATAAGCTATAATGCAAATATACTTGGACAAACATTTATGAATTTCAAACTTGACAAGCCATATGAAGATAAATAAAGAACTAAAATAAGTTAAAAACATGAACATACCTCTCTAAACATAATAGATCCAAAATGTGTATACCCAAATCTTTGATTTTTGAGAAATCATTCAACTGCTGGTCGGAGTTGAAATGAGCCTCGATGATTTTGTCGATATCACCAGAGTTGCTATTGCGGCGGAGGAGGAGAGGATAGCGACGAGGGGTCGTGGATGCCGACATCAGTCTCGCCGTTGCTGCAGCTGGTGGCGGAGATGGCTGCCGCTGTTGCTTGGAGCTCGTCGGAAAAAGGGGTCGCTGGAGCTACTGCCGCCGCGTGTTGCCGTTGTGCTGCTGCTACTGCTCATTGTTGTGGCTGTTCAGCTCACAGTGTTGTGACACTTCTGTTCGTCGACGAGAAGAAGAAGAGCAAAGGGCGTCGACGGAAAGGGAATAGAGAGATAGCGTGAGAGAGAGATGAGGAAATGCGAGATTGTGTGTGCGTGGGGCTGCTGGAGTGCAGCCATGCGAAGGGCTGTGGTGGCCATTGTTGTCTTCTTCTCCTCTGGAGAAGATGACCAAAAATAGGAAAAAGAAAAAAAAAAGCCCCCAATTGGTTTAGGTTAGGGTTTGGGTATAGGAAAATTAAAAATGGGAGTTTAATTCTAGCCGTTGATTAATTTTGATGAGCGATTGAGATTGGATTTTGATATTTGATAAAGATGAGATGGATGGTTGTGATAAAAATATGGATTTAAGATTTGAATTTGGGTTATATATGAATTTAATTAGACTAAAAATTAAATGAATTGAATAAAAAGGAATATTCTTAAAATAAAAATAGAAAAAAATTAAATAGATTGCTATCTAATTAGTAACCATAATAGATCACAAATTTTATTTAAGTACCAGTATTTTTATACATGAAGTAGCTTCTTATATATATGCTACGTAAATATATGTGTATATATATAGTGTACGTATGTACATACTAAAATAGATGCGTAATTAATATAATTAACTAAAATATATAATAAACTTTATTAAATAATAGTTTTAATGCACGTGTATAAAACGTATTAAAATAGATATGTCATATGAATAAGTAAATTATAAAATAAACTTAGTTAAGAAATATTTTTACATATATGCTAAATAGACGTATGAAAATATTTGAACATATGAGGCTCGTTATTTTAAAAATAAAAATAGTAAAGATAATAGTTATAATATTAATAAATAGCCAAAATATTATAAATTACGAACGAAAAAATATATGTTTTGTTGGGTTAAACTAAGTATAAATTATTTACTTAATAAAGAAATAACTTTGAAAAAATGTCTATTCATTAAGATATTAATCTGAAAACAGTTAAGTGCTGGTCAAAATTGGGTGTCAACAAGAGTGTTGATGTTTCAGGTATTTACAACACTTTAGATACTCAAAAAGATGAATTAGTGTGCGTTGAAAGCATGTTTTTGTAGCTATGATGTGTATTTTGTTTATGTTGCAGGAAAACTAAGTCGCGTATGAGTTTGGATGATATTATGGGTCTGAGATGGTATTTGTTGAAAAATGAGGACTACAAGCGTCACCACGGACTGTAGTGCCTTGCACGGGCCATTGTCTTTTATAAATGGTTTAATGGGTTAAGTTGGGTTAGGAATTTATTCTCCTACCTGAGGGTTAGTGTGGGTGTCATTCATGGTGTATTAGAGCTTTAGTGTGGGTGTTACTCACGGTGTATCAGAGCCTAGGTTTATTGATCTCATTGTACTTATAAGTCTAGTAGAGTCTAGCGGAATGATACAGAGACATCTATACTTTTCTTCAAGAGGATACAAGACTTTAGGAAAACTCCTCCTCCTTATCACGACCCAAGCCTAGGGCCTAGACGTGACATAACGAATGAGGAACCCGAAAGTACCTCAAACAAGCATCTTAGCATTCTTTTAGCCTTTCATAGGTAATGATGATAAATAAACAAGTGGAAATCATAATAGTAAATCTTCAACTTACATATGTCCAACAATACCTCTAACTATTAGATTTAACGGGGCTAAGACAAGTCCCTAGCTCACCCTCTATCATAATAGAAGAAATGTCATAGTAAAATATCTTAACATATCATAAGATAGAAAGATAAAGGAGTATTGTTCTCGGGACATGGGAACTCACCAAAAGTAGTCTTCAACGAAATCTCAACTAGCCATGTGGAGGAGAACGAGGAGGAGAACTGATCCCTACATGGTGATATCATGTAGGCAAAAGAGTATGCGTTAGTACTTTGAATGTACTAAGTATGTAAGGATGCATGAACATTGAGGAAACATTATAACATTTATGTAATATGGAACATAATGTAATGCATGCATAATAAATCATATAGATATCCTTTAAAATATTTATTTTGTGGGAAAATAACCATAACCGATATTTAAGACCATGCGATCTATTATATGGAATCCAACATAACCCCCTACATTGGCCGAAGAGACTACTTGCCAGGTAGAACTTCATCAACTTCATTCATTTCTTTAACTTTAACTTTAAGGGATATTTATGGATCCATTAGCCTAAGCCTACAAGGGCTCCTATGTTGGCACATAGTTAATGAGACAAGGGGTTGCTACTAGGATTCCCTTACCGAATCCCACCTCAATACCCCATTCGGTGCTACGTCAATTCCACGGAATAGTTTAATACTTCAAAATATTCATAGCACATAGCTTGAGAATTCAAAACATCATATTCGGTGGAATAGCTCATTAAAATATTTGGTTATTCAAATATACAAGAATTGTCCTTATTGCATAAAGAATTCATCATTCATATCATTTCATCACTCTTTTATTTTATAAGACTCCCTTTTGATAATAGATATTGCTTTCATAAATATTCATTTGGAGTTAAGACTTTCAAGCTAAACTTATTCAAAACATAGTAAAACTAGGTGGGTTTAAATCACTTCAACTTGCAAACATGTGTGTAAATAAATATACATAAATACTTTGAAATCCATTATGTTGGCACATAGTTAATGAGACAAGGGGTTGCTACTAGGATTCCCTTACCGAATCCCACCTTAATGCCCCATTTGGTGCTAAGTCAATCCCACGGAATAGTTTAATACTTTAAAATATTCATAGCATATAGCTTGAGAATTCAAAAAATCATATTTGGTGGAATAGCTAATTAAAATATTTGGTTATTCAAATATGCAAGAATTGTCCTTATTGCATAAAGAATTCATCATTGATATCATTTCATCATTCTTTTATTTCATAAGACTCCCTTTTGATAATAGATATTACTTTCGTAAACATTCATTTGGAGTCAAAACTTTCAAGCCAAACTTTATTCAAAACATAGTAAAACTAGGTGGGTTCAAATCACTTCAACTTGCAAACATGTGTGTAAATAAATATACATAAATACTTTGAAATCCATTAATTAAAAATCATACTTTAAACAACCCACCATGAATTTCAAGAACCTTTAAATAGATAAATAGAGGAACCATCATTTCATACATATGAAATTATGTTCCATCAAAATAGATCAATAATCATTAGTTTAACCATGATTCATACTATTAAGTAAAAATAAAAATTACCCTAAGAAAATATTACTTGAAATCAAGATACTTAATTAAAGGAGTTTTTGGACTACATGGGTGGAAGAACACATGGATAAACATCCACATAACTTAGAGTAAAGCTTAAAGAAAATAAATATAATTTATCATATAATCAAAATAATTTAGGCATGAGAGTGGACGGAATACTCTCATTGAAACCTTACATACCTGAAATCTGAAACTTTAGTCGGAACCGAAGGACTTAATGAACACTCTTGAGTCCTAGCTTTTCTCCCCGCCGGAATGTTTTGTGTACTACCCAGAGTATATGAATCACCAGAATGGTATTTCTTCACTACTAAGAACTAAAATTATATTTGAGAATGTGTAAAGAAGTGTATAGAGAGAAGACTTGCTTGAGAAAGCTTGATGAATAAATTGAGGAAATAAGATGGGTATTTATAGGTGGGAAAGAGGGACCTAACAATAAATACAATAATTATAAAGAAAAATCTGAAAATTTAATGGAATATATTGATGTTATGGATGATGTTAAATGGAGGATAATTGATGTCATGAGTGATGTCAAATGTATATAGATCTTTCCATGGTAGGTGAGATGAGTTCTTTTTAACAAAATACTCTTTTTCGGAGTTGTGTTTGAATAAGATAAATTCATTACTAAGATTTGATGTCTTCAGAAGAATTGTAGATATGGAAGTCTAATTTCATATCGTTCAAGAATCAACCAATTTGGATAATCCTACAGTGAGATATGATTTTTCTTCTGTAAATACTCCATTACATCACAACATCCTGTCTTATAATAATTAATTTATTTGATCTACTTAACCTCCGAAACATAAAATATGGTCTCACAAAAGTTGGTTGTAATGATCTTGTAGTTTCGTAGAAATTTTAATCACACAATTTGGACAATCCTATGAAAAGTTAGGCCCAAAATGCAAAGGCTGTATCATTTTTAGGCGAGAATTGAAATATCGTATACAACGTTTTTAGGGGATGTTACATTATCTCCCCCATGGGAACATTCATCCTCGAATGAGGAAAGACTTAGATTGAGTAGAGTAGTGTGTAAACCAACAACCCATCATTAATGCAATAGTGTAATTTAAAACATTGTTTAAAACATATTTTATAATTTTGCAAGAGAAAATATGAGGGTATCTCTTAACCATATCCGCTTCCGCTTCCCATGTTGCACTTTCTATTTGTTGATTCCTCTAAAGGACTTTAACAGATGCAACTTCTTTGTTCCTCAATCTCTTAACTTACCGGTCCAAAATTTCCATAGGAACTTCATCATAGGTCAAGTTTTCTTCAATATTCACTATTCTCATAGGTACAATGGAATTAGGATCACCCACACTTTTTTTCAACATAGACATGTGAAACACCGGATGAACCATGGTCATTTCCAATGGTAATTCCAACTCATATGCAACCTTACCAACACGTCTCATGATTCTATAAGGCCCTACATACCTAGGGCTCAATTTCCCTTTCTTACCAAATCGAACCACACCTTTCATGGGTGAAACCTTCAGATATACCCAATCATCCATATTAAACTCAAGATCCCTTCTTCTAGTGTCAGAAGAGGACTTTTGACAACTTTGAGCCATCTTCAACCTTTCTCTAATGATCTTCACCTTATCTAAATCATCAAGTACCGAATCGGGGCCCAAAAAGGTCATCTCGCCTACTTCGAACCAACCAACCAGTGATCTACATCGTCTCCCATTCAAAGCCTCAAACGGTGCTATCTCAACACTTGAGTGGTAGCTATTATTATAGGCAAATTCGATGAGTGGTAGATGATCATCCCAATTTTCTTTAAACTCCAACACACAAGCCCTTAACATATCCTCTAGTGTTTGAATCGTCCTTTCGACTTGCCCATCCATTTGAGGATGGAATAATGTGCTCAACTTTACCTTAGAACCGAGGCCTTTTTGAAATAATCTCCAAAAGTGAGAAGTGAATTGGGTACCACGATCCAAAATAATGGATAATGGAATACCATGCAACCTCACCAACTCCCGAATATACAACTTGGCATAGTCTTAGGCACTATAGGAAGTTTTAACCGGTAGGAAGTGAGCTGACTTAGTCATTCTATCAATAATTACCCAAATCGAGTCATGATGCTTCCGGGTATGAGGAAAACCCACTACAAAATCCATATTCACATCTTTCCACTTCTAAGTTGGGATTTCAATGTCTTGGGCTAGGCCACCCGACCTTTGATGTTCGGCCTTCACTTGTTGGCAATTCGTACATTCGGACACAAACCTTGATATGTCCTTCTTCATGCCACCCCACCAATACAACTCCTTTAAGTCTCGGTACATTTTCGTTGAACCGGGATGAATGAAGTATGTAGAATTATGAGCCTCCATCAAGATCAAACTCCTTAGACCATCAACATCTTGAACACATATCCGAACTTGGTAGTATAGCACCCTATATCCCCCTTGGGAAAAGACCTCTATCTTCTTTTCCTTTACCAACTTCTTTAACTTGATAAACTTCGGATCAAGATCTTGCTTTGATTTAATATCCACCACCAAAGAGGATTCAGACCTATTTTGAACAACCATACCACCATCATTAGTTCCATACAACTTCACCCCTAATCTAGCCAACCGGTGAACATCTTTCACCAACTCCCTCTTCCTTTCATCCACATGGGCCACACTCCCCATAGACACTCTACTAAGTGCATCAGCAACTACATTGGCTTTATCCGGATGATAGTGCACACTTATGTCATAGTCCTTAAGGAGTTCTAGCCACCTTCTTTGCCTTAGATTAAGGTCCTTTTGGGTGAACACATATTGAAGATTTTTATGAACAGTATACACATCATGCACCCCATAGAGGTAATGCCTCCAAATCTTCAAAGCAAAAACAATGGCCGCCAATTTTAAGGTCATGGGTAAGGTAGTTACGCTCATGCACCTTTAATTGCCTAGAAACATAGGCTATGACCTTGCCATTTTGCATTAAGACACAACCTAAACCAATCTTTAAAGCATCACAATAAACTACAAACCCTTCTAATCCTTCTGGGAGAGTCAAAATAGGAGCAGATGTAAGTCGATCTTTTAAGGTCTGGAAACTCTTCGCTCACTCATCTGTCCATATGAATTTGGATTTCTTTTGGGTCAATTTTGTCATAGGAGATGAGATGGAAGAAAAATCTTTGACGAACCTTCTATAGTACCCGGCTAGACTTAAGAAGCTCCTAATGTCTGAAGGAGATAATGGTCTAGGACAATTTTTGATTGTCTCTATTTTCTTAGGATCAACCTTGATCCCATCATCGGACACTATGTGACCAAGAAATGCCACCTCCTTTAACCAAGATTCACACTTACTAAATTTTGCAAATAATTGTCTATACCTCAACGTTTGAAGTATAACTCTCAAGTGATTTTTATATTCTTCCTCACTCCGAGAGTAAATTAAAATATCATCACTGAAGACCACCATAAAGGTATCAAGGTAAGGTTTGAATACCCTATTCATCAAGTCTATGAAGATCGCCGGTGCATTCGTCAACCCAAAACTCATCACCACAAACTCAAAGTGACCATACCTTATTCGGAAGGCCGTTTTGGGAATGTCACACTCCTTCACCCGTAGTTGGTGATAGCCAGATCGAAGGTCGATCTTGGAGAAGTGACTTTCCCCTTGCAGTTGATCAAACAAGTCATCTATTCTTTTTCTTAATGGTCATCTTATTTAATTGCCTATAGTCTATGCATATTCAAAGCGACTCATCCTTCTTTCTCACAAATAACATGGGAGCACCCCATGGCGAAATACTTGGTCTTATGAACCCCTTCTCTAACAAGTCCTTTAATTATTCCTTCAACTTTTTCAATTCTGCTGGGGCCATATGGTAAGGAGGAATAGAGATAGGTTGGGTATCGGGGAGGAGATTGATACCAAAATCAACTTCCCTTTTTGGAGGAACACCGAGAAGGTCATCGGGAAAGACATTAAGGAATTTATTCACTATAGAAACCGACTCAAGAGGAGGACTTTTGGAGTTGACATCCCTAACTCTTACAATATGGTAAATACAACCCTTAGAAATCATTTTGCGGGCCTTAAGATAAGAAATAAACTTACCCTTCACCACCAAATTACAATCCTCCCATTCAATAATAGGCTCATTTGGAAATTATAACTTGACTCGATGAGTCCTATAATCTATAGAAGCATAAGATGCATGTAACCAATCCATCCCAAGAATGACATCGAAATCTATCATGTCAAGTTCAACGAGATCACAAGGAATAATTTGTGCAAGATAGACACAAGGCAACATCTATAGACCTTTCTAGCAATAACTGACTCACCAATGGGGGTAGACACCAAATAGCGCTCTAATAACATTTCAGGTAAAACATCAAATCTATTAGCAAGGAATGGAGTAACAAAAGATAAATTTGCACCCGGATCTAATAGTGCATACACATCCAAAGAAAAGACCTTTAACATACCGGTAATGACATTGGGTGCATCCTCAACCTCTTGTCTCCCATACAAGGTGTAAAAGCAGTTGGTGCATTGGACACCTCCTTAGACTTGTTGACCAAGAACAATTTGGACTTGAGTCCTACCACTACCATCTCTACAATCCTTAGCATGGTGTCCCAGCTTGCCACACTTAAAGCATGCATTGGAGCCAGCTAAGCATTCCCCTTTGTGAGTCCTTCCACACTTCTTGCAAGCAGGGAAAGTTTGAGTACCAACATTATCTCTTGGAATCATTGGTTTACCACTCTTGTCCTTGTTGAACCTTGGAGGAGGAGTATTGGTGGAACCTTGTCTCATAAATTGTTGCCCACCTTGGACTTTGCCATTGTTACCATAATCGGACCTTTGAGGGTTAAACCTTCCACCATCCACTCTAGCCTTTTTGAACCCTCTTGATCTCTCTCTAAGCTTATTTTCTTCAATTTGTTCTGCATAAGTCATTAACCTAGAGATATCCATCTCTTTGACCAACATGGCTATTTTGCACTCATTGGACACCAAGCTTGAGACACAGGAAATAAACTTGTTTATCCTAGCTCTTGGGTCGGAGACCATGAAGGGAGCATACTTGGACAACTTAGTGAATTTGAGAGCATACTCCCTCATGCTCATAGTCTTTTGACGGAGGTTGATAAACTCTTTAATTTTGGCCTCCCTTAGCTCCAATGGCAAGAAGCGGTCTAGGAAGGCACCTTTGAACTCTTCCCATCCTATCGACCCTATTTTTTCATCCCTCTCAACAACCCATTATTCATACCACACTCGAGCCACACCTTTGAGCTGATAGGCCACTAGCTTGGCCTTCTTATTTGGTGGCACACCCATGATAGACACAATCCGATACTCCTCATTAATGAACCCCATAGGGTCCTCATCTAGTTTAGAACCATCGAACTCAGGCGGATTCATCTTTTGGAAATCTCGAATCCTAGAGGTTGGATTTTGCATTTGGGGAGGAGGAACACCTAGATTCCCTTGTTTACCTACGATTTGAGCTAACAAAGTAATAACACTACGAAACTCGGCATGGGTTACCCCATCCTCATGATGTTGGGCATTAGGAATTGGAGGAGTTTGGTCCTCATCATCAACCCTTGCTCTTCGAGGTGCTCTTCCTCGAGTCATTATCTAGAGAACACAAAATGGGTCGTTAGTTAAAGGAAAGCTTAGGACACTCTAAGGCACGACATGAATTTGAAAGAAGTGAAAATTTTCCTAAACGCCTATAGTCTCCTCTTCATAATTGTGGTGCGCTTCACAACCATGAACAAAAACCTATTCGACGTGGTATGTTGGACTCCAAGGACCATTCAAAACCTCATGCTCTCATACCAAGTTTGTCACAACCCAAGCCTAGAGCCTAGATGTGACATGGCGAATGAGGAACCCGAAAGTACCTCAAACAAGCCTCTTAGCATTTTTTTATCCTTTCATAGGTAATGATGATAAATAAAAAAGTGGAAATCATAATATTAAATTTTCAACTTACATATGTCCAACAATACCTCTAACTATTAGATTTAACGAGGCTAAGACAAGTCCCTAGCTCACCCTCAATCATAATAGAAGAAATGCCATAGTAAAATTTCTTAACATATCATAAGCTAGAAAGATAAAGGAGTATTGTTCCCGAAACATAGGAACTCACCAAAAGTAGTCTTCAACGAAATCTCAACTAGCCACGTGGAGGAGAACTGATCCCTACATGGTGATATCATGTAGGCAAAAGAGTATGCGTTAGTACTTTGAATGTACTAAGTATGTAAGGATGCATGAACATTGAGGAAACATTATAACATTTATGTAATATGGAACATAATGTAATGCATGCATAATAAATCATATAGATATTCTTTAAAATATTTATTTTGTGAGAAAATAACCATAACCGATATTTAAGACCATGCGATCTATTATATGGAATCCAACATAACCCCCTACATTGGCCGGAGAGACTACTTGCCAGGTAGAACTTCATCAACTTCATTCATTTCTTTAACTTTAACTTTAAGGGATATTTATGGATCCATTAGCCTAAGCCTACAAGGGCTCCTATGTTGGCACATAGTTAATGAGACAAGGGGTTGCTACTAGGATTCCCTTACCGAATCCCACCTCAATGCCCCATTCGGTGCTACGTCAATTCCACGGAATAGTTTAATACTTCAAAATATTCATAGCACATAGCTTGAGAATTCAAAACATCATATTCGGTGGAATAGCTCATTAAAATATTTGGTTATTCAAATATACAAGAATTGTCCTTATTGCATAAAGAATTCATCATTCATATCATTTCATCACTCTTTTATTTTATAAGACTCCCTTTTGATAATAGATATTGCTTTCATAAATATTCATTTGGAGTTAAGACTTTCAAGCTAAACTTATTCAAAACATAGTAAAACTAGGTGGGTTTAAATCACTTCAACTTGCAAACATGTGTGTAAATAAATATACATAAATACTTTGAAATCCATTATGTTGGCACATAGTTAATGAGACAAGGGGTTGCTACTAGGATTCCCTTACCGAATCCCACCTTAATGCCCCATTTGGTGCTAAGTCAATCCCACGGAATAGTTTAATACTTTAAAATATTCATAGCATATAGCTTGAGAATTCAAAAAATCATATTTGGTGGAATAGCTAATTAAAATATTTGGTTATTCAAATATGCAAGAATTGTCCTTATTGCATAAAGAATTCATCATTGATATCATTTCATCATTCTTTTATTTCATAAGACTCCCTTTTGATAATAGATATTGCTTTCGTAAACATTCATTTGGAGTCAAAACTTTCAAGCCAAACTTTATTCAAAACATAGTAAAACTAGGTGGGTTCAAATCACTTCAACTTGCAAACATGTGTGTAAATAAATATACATAAATACTTTGAAATCCATTAATTAAAAATCATACTTTAAACAACCCACCATGAATTTCAAGAACCTTTAAATAGATAAATAGAGGAACCATCATTTCATACATATGAAATTATGTTCCATCAAAATAGATCAATAATCATTAGTTTAACCATGATTCATACTATTAAGTAAAAATAAAAATTACCCTAAGAAAATATTACTTGAAATCAAGATACTTAATTAAAGGAGTTTTTGGACTACATGGGTGGAAGAACACATGGATAAACACCCACATAACTTAGAGTAAAGCTTAAAGAAAATAAATATAATTTATCATATAATCAAAATAATTTAGGCATGAGAGTGGACGGAATACTCTCATTGAAACCTTACATACCTGAAATCTGAAACTTTAGTCGGAACCGAAGGACTTAATGAACACTCTTGAGTCCTAGCTTTTCTCCCCGCCGGAATGTTTTGTGTACTACCCAGAGTATATGAATCACCAGAATGGTATTTCTTCACTACTAAGAACTAAAATTATATTTGAGAATGTGTAAAGAAGTGTATAGAGAGAAGACTTGCTTGAGAAAGCTTGATGAATAAATTGAGGAAATAAGATGGGTATTTATAGGTGGGAAAGAGGGACCTAACAATAAATACAATAATTATAAAGAAAAATCTGAAAATTTAATGGAATATATTGATGTTATGGATGATGTTAAATGGAGGATAATTAATGTCATGAGTGATGTCAAATGTATATAGATCTTTCCATGGTAGGTGAGATGAGTTCTTTTTAACAAAATACTCTTTTTCGGAGTTGTGTTTGAATAAGATAAATTCATTACTAAGATTTGATGTCTTCAGAAGAATTGTAGATATGGAAGTCTAATTTCATATCGTTCAAGAATCAACCAATTTGGATAATCCTACAGTGAGATATGATTTTTCTTCTGTAAATACTCCATTACATCACAACATCCTGTCTTACAATAATTAATTTATTTGATCTACTTAACCTCTGAAACATAAAATATGGTTACGCAGAAATTTTAATCACACAATTTGGACTATCCTATGAAAAGTTATGCCTAAAATACAGAGGTTGTATCATTTTTAGGCGAGAATTGAAATATCATTTACAACGTTTTTAGGGGATGTTACACTCCTCCTCCTTCTCCTTCTTTTTTTCTTGCTATGGCTTGAATCCAATTGGTATATGACGATCCAAATTAGTATCTAACTTTCTTCACTCTTTTGTCTATAGATGTTTGATATGAGACACAATGGTACAAAAGTAGTAGCATGTTGCTACCAAAGCACACACAAGTGTATGTGTTTTCACAAGTAGTAAAGTGACTCTTTTTAGAGTTGAATTATCGAACCCAAAGGACTTTAATGAGGCTTTTAATCTCTTTTCAAGAAACCAAATTAAATGTGTGTGTGTTGTAAAGAATTGAGATATTTTGTTACTTGTTATTTCAAAAAACTGTAAAACCTACTACTAAAGATGATTCAATGATTTCACTGAAAATTTAATCAGGTTAAAATGAATTTCAGAGATGTAGCATTTATAGATGCCAGGTATAATATTTCTTACTTTGGTATTCAATGGGTCATTAAATTACTAATTTACATGTTTGATATTACGATCATGGTCTTCACACCTCTAATTGCCTACCTTCGTTGATAGTCTAACTATATCATTGAGCGGAGATAGGCATGAACCAATAAAAATGCACTAATGTTATCATCTTTTTTAATAATCAAACATGAAGTATAGTTATGTGTCACGGGCATCCTATACATGAATCATCCTAGTTAAACCTAGAATAAACATGTTTCCTACATTCCATGTTCTATATCCTATTCGTCTTACGAGTTTAAGGTAGACAACACATTTATCCTAATGTTGGCAAGACATTAAAATAGTTAAATCAAGTATGTAGGATTAATCATGAACAAAGACCCATTATCAACCCAAGCAAAGTAATATTATATCATAATCTTGTGGCTATAGCCCTAGAATAGGAAAATTAGCCACTCATAGTGTGTATTCCAATAACAAAGTAATTAATGCACATTAAAGAGTAGTTAAAATGAAAGAGAATGAGAAAATTAACCCTAAGGTTGTTCTCCCTTCATTCCCATTCTTATTCTCCAGAAATAAAAATTAAATGAATAATAAAAATTATAAGTGTGCTATTTATAGTCTCGAAAATTGCAAAATTTCATAACTGGCACTAAAGTCCGTAATATGAACTTGTTTTATTTCTTCACATTTTTGTAACCTTCAGCTTAATTATATTGTCCATGAGCCAGGTCCACGACACGGACCTTATGCGGACTCAACTGTTTACGCGAGGTTTTCATTTAAAATTCAAACCTTCTTTCCTAGAGTATCAGTGCAACATGGAGTTGCTCCTTGCCAGTACAAATTTTGCACTTTAGCCTCCAAACTTTACTCTTAGGCTAAAATTTTCATCATTATGCCTTTTTGAGGTCTATGCTTTCTTTTTTATCCCTGAAAGTATCTAATCACAATGGTTAGCTTAAACACACATAAATGACTCTAAAAATAAAATAAACTTAGGGCATTTATTCTCAAACTAGGCTACAAATATGGGTTATGTTGTCTATTGAGCGAATAAATATGCCTAAGATCATAGCTCCAGTGGTGGAGCTAGAAGCATGGACAGAAACACCAGGTAAAAGTTATGCTAGAGGATGAGATCGAGGTATAGAAATAGGAAAAGAAATGCCAATACCCTCCAGGGGTGGAGCTCAGGCAGAGAATGTACCCAAATAACTTCCCTTGTACCATGTTGAGGAAGAGGTGGAGATTGAGGTTGAGAAAGAGGCTGAGCCAAAGGCAGTAACACAAACTAGGGGGGTACAGGCCTCCCCCGTGTATTTTAAAGTGGTCCAGTAGGTATTGACATTTTTGAGTGAGATGACAGTTACTGGAGCCACTCTCACTATGCAGGCTACTCAGTCTTCAGTTACTCATCTTATTTCTACTACGGTCCCTAAGGTGGATGAGGTATTGGGTACAAATGCATTTTTTTACTACTAGGACCTATGATAACTGGAATAGAGCATGAGAAGCTGACCAAGTTCTTAAAGTTGAAGCCTCCAATTTTCCACGATTTCAAGATGGGTAATGCCTTCAGATTTATGTTTGACTATTATAAAAGGCTACATAATCTGGGCATTGTCCACCAGCATGGGGTTGGGTTTAGTACTTTAAGCTTTAGGGTGAGGCAAAGTAGTGGTGGAGAGCTTTTGTGGAGTGTCGATCATTAATCTTGCCTCTGCTGACTTAGACTCAGTTCTATTCTTTGTTCTTGGAAAAGTATGTGCCTCATACTTTGAGAGACTGAAAGAAGGATGAGTTTATGTCCCTTGAGTAGGGAAACATGATCATAGCTGCTTATGAGTCTAAGTTTCATGCCTTGTCCTATTATGCTACGCATCTTGTGAACAATAAGGAAGAGAGGATTCTCTTATTTGTCAAAGGTTTGAGTTCTGAATTGCATGTATAGTTTGTACATCTGACCTTTGTACATAGGAGATTCAATTAGATATTTGATCATGTTAAGAGAATTGAGGGTGTTCTACAGGCTGGTCAAGCTAGGCATTGTCTAAGAGGCCCAAGAATATAAGCAATTATAATGGTTCCTAATCAAAGGTTCTGGTCAGCAGGTGTATTCAGTCTATCCAATTTAGTCAACTATGCCTACTTTTAGGAATAGTTATTCAGGGGTTCCACAATAATCTCTGACTCAGAGTGGTCAAGAGGCTTCTTATGCATCAACTAATAGGCCCTCACTTGACCATGGTTTCTTTAATTGTGGTGATCAAGGACACTTTAAAAGGTACTACCCTCACAGAAAGACAGTCGAACAGGTTCAGTAGTAGACTAGAGCATTGGTCCCAGTATGCAGAGGTAATAATGGCAGCAAAGGTCTACAAAATAGGCAAGGAGGTAATCAGAGAGGCCGTGTATGCTAATGAAATGGTAATATAAGGAGAGGAGAGCCACAACCAGGTAGAGGGGTTTCCATAATTAGGACAAATCTAAGTGTTATGCATCTTTGGGTAAACTAGAGGGTGAGGCATCAGACGCAGTGATAATAAATACTACTCTTTTCTATGACTGAATGACTATACTATTATTTTATCCAATTTCTACATATTCCTACATATCCTTAAGTTTACTTTGAACATTGAGATGATGTGTGATATTCTTGATGCACCTATCAATGTATCTACCTCGGTTGGGGAGTTTGTTGCCGTTAACCATGTATATCATGCTTGCTCTATTTTATTTGTATGCTTTCAGACTTGGGTAGACTTGGTCATTTTGGATATTACTGATTTTGATGTAATCTTGAATATGACTTGGTTGTTCCCTCATTATGTTATGCTTAATTGTAATGCTAAGATTGTGACTCTAGAGATCCCGGGTAGGTAAAGATTAGAGTAGGAAGGGTGTACAAAGCCAAGCTAGTAAAGATCATATCCTTCCTTCGGGCTAGCAAGCTAGTGAAGCAGGGTTGTTTGGCCTATTTGGCTCATCTACAGGATGTTACTGAAGAATTCCCTTCCATTGAGTCCATTCTTCTAGTTACTAAGATTAAGGAGTATTTTCTACGGATTTACCTAGTATGCTTCTTGATAGAGGCATTGATTTCTACATTGACTTGGAGCCAATCACTAGCCCAATATAATGACCATAAAGGTCATTTCTAGAATTTTTTATAAAATGACTATTGTACTCCTATTGATAGTTTCTCTGAATTATATTTGATCACTGTTTGGAGTTAGTTTTGGTAGTTCTTTGAAAATTTAAGGAATATTGAAGTTTTTTAGTTTTGAAGGCTTATGTTGTTCAAAAGTAGTTTTTTAAACCAACAGGATCTACGAGTCTCGAAATAGTATTCTATTAGTTCCATTAGCTCCAGAATATGGAATTTGGTCTAGGAGAGTTGTCGTTTCTGAATTTGGAGTTTTTTCGTGGATTTGAGGTCTTAAGTAGGAAGTTTAAGTTATTTTGGGCTAAGGTTTGACTTTGGTCAACATTCAAATTTCGGATGCTTGATTGGATTTATGATGATTCCTTGGATTCAAGAGGTGATTTAAGGTCTAGAAAGAGTTTCAGTTTATTTTTCGGGAGTTCCGAGGGTATTTTGATCTTTTTGAGCCTTAAACTAGTCTAGTTGTGACTAAATAGATTTCAGATAAAGGAGACCTTTAATTTGAATTTCAATAGTTCCATTGAGTTTGGAAAGTTGAATTTAGTAGGGTAGAATGTCTGGTTTGTGTGCACGAGATTCCAAACGAATCACAAGGCTCCATATAAGAAAAATTGTGCTTGTATTTATTGTAATTAATGGTGTATGATGTCCATCCCTTTGCATTCGCTGAGACGGTGACTGCATTCACAAAGGGTAATGTGTGCAGATCCTGATTTCATATGTGCTCTACCGAGTTCGCGGACGGTTAGGTGATTGACATATGCATTTGCAGGAGCCTTGCCGCATTCTCGAAGGTCATATAAAGGAAGACCTCTGCATTCGTTGAAAGGGTCCACATTCGTAGAGAGTAAGTTTCCCAGGACAGTAAGTTAATTCTCAAAGATGGGAAAATGGCCTTTTTCACTATTATTGAATTTAGAGAGCTTGATTTAGGTAAATATTTTAGGGTTTTTCAAGATTCTTTGATTGGGTAAGTAATTTAAACCCTAAGCCTTCGTTACCCATTGATTTTATCATGATTTTGACCTTTAATTCTTGATTTTGAATTTTCAAGAACTTAACATTTTCTTAAAATGGTGATTATGGGCTAATTTAAACTATGTTTTTGAAATGGTATTCACTAATGAGTTCCAAATACCTTGAAAAACATTTTCATATAAAAATTTCCATAATTACCCCTTTGTTTCCAAAATTATTGGGTTTTTGGTCGATTTTGGCCCGATTTCCAAAATTAATAATTTGGGTGTTGTGCTCGTATTCTTATTAAAAATTCCTATATGGGAAGATTTTGTTGTTCAAAAACTCAACTGAATAGGATGGCCCAAGTTTTGAGTTTGTGATCGAATTGAAGCAAGTGAACTAATAAACCTTTGTTAAAGCTTGAAGAATCATGTGTTTCTTGTTATGTGTATTGGGGTGTAATGGAAAATGGCTTGTGTTACTTTTTCACTTTGATAAATCTTAATAACGAAGAAGAGGGGTAATAAAATGGAGATTTGATAAGTTATACCGATGTGATTTATATGATGATGACTTTAATATATTATGGATAAGTGACATGATTATCTTGATGTGAATTACGTGTTGTTTTTATAATTGTCATATCCTCATATTTTGTGTGAACATTGCTTATCTGCATTTGGTTCTGATACACTGTGGTCAGATTGGATTGATGTTTATGCCAAAGGAAAATATTTCGGTGAAGCCGAAGGGAAATAATTCTGGTGATTGATAATTATGCTGAAGGAAAATGATTCGGCTATGCCAAAGAAAAATGATTTCGGTGATTGATGATTATGCCAAAGGAAAATGGTTTTGATGGATAAATGGACCTTGTGAGTCCCTCATGGGTTCCGGCCTACTAGTCAGTTGATGTGTATTATTAAGACACACATGTATCATTATACGTGGCATATCATTGCATTGTATTGCATATATTTTCTCTTTTGTTTATTGTGTTTACCCCTTGTTGTTCCCATGATTGATACTATTGATCTTGATATGTTTTGAATGAGATGTTGTTGATCTATTACCAATTGAGAGTTATATCATATTTGAACTATTAAGTTGGGCTGATTTCTATGTAGGTTGTAGTTGAGGAGGTTTGTTTGGGATGAAAGGAGTACTTGTATTCTATTTAGCTTTGCGTAATATTAGTAACCTGCTTGTTGAGTACCGTGTTATTTGGTACTCACTCCTTTCTTCTACACTTGCATAGGTTGTAAGCCCGTACCTACTGGACTTCCTCATTTTCCTACCACATCCGAGGCTTCTATCTTAAGTTGTTGAGGTTGTTATTGCACCCTTTCGATGGACACCTCTTACTTTTTGTTTTAGTCATGTTCTTGTGACAAATACATTGTGGCTGTATTTTTCCCACATATTTTGTCTTACATTAATGCTTGTACATGTCACAACCAATCTTGGGGTATTTAGAGTATATTTATCCATTTGATTTAAGTTATACCTTGTATTGTCTTAAGTACTTCAATATTTACTTTGGGTTATAGGTTGACCCTCCTCGGTGGGTTAAGAAGAGTGTCATCATATCCGAATTTGGGTCATGACTCATAATTTCTATCCCTCTCTATCTCATGGCTCCGACAAAGTTGAGATAACTCAAGACTCAGTTTAGAAAATGCTTGATAAGAGATTCATTCGTCCTAATTTTTCTCCTTGGGATGCTCTAGTGTTGTCTATAAAGAAAAAGGATGCTAGTATGAGAATGTTCATAGATTATAGGAGATAGAATAAGTTTTCCAAATGGAATAAGTACCCCTAACCTCGTATAGATGAACTATTTGATTCGTTTCAGGTTGCTTCAATTTTCTCTAAGATTGACTTGAGGTCGACGTACCATCAATTAAAAATTGGGCCTGAGGAGACCTAATATGGCCTTCAAGACTTAGTATGGACACTGACTTTTTTGTAATGTCGTTCTTGAATTCCTCCATGATTATGTTTATAAATGATATCCTGATTTATTCCAAGCATAAGGAGGAGCATGCATACCACCTGCATATTGTTCTAGGTAGCCTAGGAAAACAAAAATTGTATGCTAAATTTTCTGAGTGTGAATTTTTTTTGTCTTCTATTGCCTTTTTGGGGTATGTGGTTTCTAAAGAATGGGCGATTGTAGATGAGGCAGTCAAGAATTGGGTTATTCTTTGTTCTGTAACTGAGGCTAGGAGCTTTATGGTACTAGCTAGCTAATACCGTAGGTTTATGATGATATGGATGAAAATACTCAATAAATCTTCTATAGGAACCAACCAAATAGAAGAAACTTCTTATGTATGTCTGAGACGTGGGTCTGGTCCAGTTCTTAACAACTTCAATTTTCTGTGAATCTACTTGAATACAATCACTAGAAATAATATTGCCTAAGAATTCCTTAGATAGAAGCCAAAACTCACATTTTGAGAACTTAGCATACAACTCCTTTATCTTTATGAGTTTGGAGAACTATTCTTAGATGGTTGGCATGCTCATCTTCACTTCTCGAATAGATCAAAATGTCATTGATAAAAATGATAGAAGACATGTCTAAGTACTTCTTGAATACTCTATTCATAAGGTCCATAAATGATGCAGGAGCGTTAGTCAAATCGAAGGACATAACTAGGAACTCATAGTGACCATATCTAAAAGGCTTGAGCTTTGAAATATTAGATACCTTGAGACCTCTTGGCATTCCTATTATTATTTTTAGGTGAACTATTTGAAGATGGTGCATAACGAGGAGACCACTTCTGAAAGAAAGAGTGATTTCCCTTCCCACTCTTTTAATGGTTGCCTTCATTACCAGTGGACTTATCTTGCTTACTTTGATGTTCCTCTCTATTCTTCTTCTTATTCTCTTCGACTTGTTGGGAATACACCATGTGTCTAGAGGTGTCCATATCTAAGATCAACAAAGCTGCCTAATACTCCTTTTTCACATATCTGCCCAAACCTGAAACAAACTTCCTTATCTTATCTATTGCATCAAGAACCATCCCCGGAGCATATATGGGCAGCTTGATAAATTTAAGTCTATACACCTTGACAGTAATCCCCTTCTGCTTCAGATTCACAAACTCTTCTACCTTTTCCTCCGTTAGCTCTCACAAAAAAAGTGGTCTAGAAATGTATTTTTGAACTCATCCTAGACAGTAGGCTCAACATCCTCACCTCTAATTTCCCCCCACTTGTTATACTATACATATAAACATCCTTCAATTGGTAAGAGACAAGTTCAACTCCCTCTATCTCAGTGGCATGCATTTCCTTCAAGATTTTCCATATATCAATAATAAAGTTTTAAGGATATTCCTCAACTCTAGACCCAGTGATGACTGGTGGGTTCATCCTCAGAAAATCCCTAATTTGATTGGAAGTAGATAGGTCTTGAGAATTAGATCTCCAAATAGGATGTTACTCTAATGACCCGATTGTGCAGCCATCAACTGGGTAAGCATAGAGATAACTCCCCTAAATTTTGCCTTCAGATTAATAGTAGGCTGAGCAGTCGGTGGAACTTCCTGAGTCTCATTCTTAACCTCATTCTCATTCTCAGTAGCTCGGGCTTGGGTCTAGGCCTACATTCTAAAGGGTTATGGAATCTCATTCTCAGTGATGGTTCTTTTGGAAGGCAGGATCTTAAATCATGAAATGCGTGAATTAGAAGGAGATTTCATAGAGTTAAACTCTATAGCATGAAATGGAATATGAAAAAAGTGAAACAATTTCTAAAAGTCTTGTAGCCTCCTTATTATAGATGTGGTGTACTTCGTACTGATAAGAAGGACTCTATTAGTCTAGGACTCTTGACCTCTGGGCTCTGATATCAAGTTTATCATGCTCCAAGTCTACGCTCTAGGCATGGACGACACTAAAAAACTATTGTTGGTTCCTAAGCGAACCCCTGTCCTGGATGACTCACTAAGAGGAAGACTTACTCATGAAAATCATACTCAAATGGGCATAATAAGTGTAAATATATGTAACAATATCAAAACTAAAACTTAAGCTCAAATATATAAATATAAGACTTGACTCAATGTTTTCAAAACATGCTCAAATAAATAAATTGAACGTCGTCTCACTAGTGTATGAAGCCTATAAGACTGACTTTGAAATAGGTATGGGTATAGGACCACGTCTACCTTAAATTAATAAATAAATGATTGAAATGTAAAGACTCAAGAGCTCCTCTGAATGTAGAGAGGTCTCAACAAAGCTGGGTAGAAAGTTAATCTTTAAGGATGCGCCTGTTGAAGATCTCTCTCACCTATGTCTGCATCATAAAAAGATACAATGCTGAATGGCATCGTAGACCCTTTAAAGGGTCATCATCTTGGGCTCATAGGAAGGTTTGACACTTAGAAAAATTCTAAGTCCTGATAGGGGTCTATGAATCATCCCTATAATTCGTAGAATAGTCTACAGGTCATAGGTGGCACTCATGCCCCTACTGGCACTACTCTTCTAAACTTATCTCTAATTTTTGGACTTGGTTTAGGCTATCATAGTATAGGGTGTTACAGTTGATATCTAAGCACACCATCTCTCTATTAGGAGAAAACCTCAATGGATATTTAGGCAACCATTTTCTTCAACTCAACAAAGGTTGGATTACTATCTTTTTTTCCTTCATATCCGACACAAGGGAAAATTCAGAACCATTTTGTACAACAACATCACCATCCTCGGAATCAACCAAGAGAACACCCAAACGATCTAGTCTATAAACATCACAAACTAAATCCTTTTTTTCATCCTCAATATGAGCAACACTATTCATGGACAGCTTACAAAGAGCATCAACGGTCACATTAGCTTTTCCCAGATGGTACAATATACTCATGTCATAATCCTTCAACAATTCAAGCCATCTCCTATGTTTAAGGTTCAAGTCTTTTTGGTTGAACATATATTGCAAACTCTTATGGTCAGTGAATCCATCAACATGGACACCGTAGAGATAGTGTCTGCAGATCTTCCAAGCAAACACGACTGTCGCTAACTCCCACTCATGAGTTGGATAGTTCTTTTCATGCTACTTAAGTTTCCTAGAAACATAGGCTTTCACCTTACTATTTTGCATCAAAACACAACCAATCCCAATACCTGAGGCATCACAATACATGAAAAAACCATCAGATCCTTTTGGTAAAGTCAACACTAGAGCAAAAGTAAGATGATCCTTCAACTCTTGGAAGCTCTTTTCACATGCCTCGAACCAATTGAATTTTACCTTCTTTTGAGTCAAAGTAGTCAAAGAGGATACAATCGAAGAGAATCCTTTTACAAACCATCTATAATAACTAGCTAAGCCCAAGAAATATTGAATATTCATAGGATATAAAGGTCTAGGTCAATTCTTAACCACCTCATCTTCTTAGAATCAACCATAATACCTTTACCAGAAAAACTATGGTCAAGGAAAGAAACCAAAATGCACACTTGCTAAACTTAGCAAAAAATTAGAGATCATTAAGAACTTATAAGACAATCCTCAAATAATTGGCATACTCATCCTCACTCCGAGAGTAGACAAAAATATCATTAATGAACACAATAACGAACATATCAAAATATTGTTTAAAAACCTGTTCATTAAATCTATAAAAGTTGTAGGAGTATTTGTCAGTCCAAAAAATATGATCAAAAATTCAAAGTGACCATACTGAGTTCTAAAACTCATCTTCAGAATGGAACATTCCCTCACTCAAAATTGATGATAGTCCGATTGAAGGTCAAACTTTAGTAAATAGATTGCTCCTTGAAATTGATTAAACAAGTCATCAATCCTTGGAATTGGATACTTATTCTTGATTGTGACTTTGTTCAACTTCTTGTAGTCAATACACATGTGAAGGGAACTATCCTTCTTTCAGACAAAGAGAATCGGAGCACCCCAAGGAGATATACTCATTCGAATAGAACCCTTATCCAACAAATCCTTCAACGGATGTTTTAACTCTTTAAGTTCCATGGGAGACATTCCATAAGGAGGGATAGATATAGGATGGATATCAAGAATGAGATCAATATCAAAGTCTATCTCCCTTTCGGGAGGAATAGTCAGAAGATCATCGGGAAAAACTTTTAAAAACTCATTAATTGTCGAAATTGACTCAAGGATAGGAGCTTCGAAATTCATATCCCTAACCCATACAAGATGATAAATGCAACATTTAGAAATTGTTTTCCAAGATTTAAGGCCGATATGAATTGAACCTTAAACACAAAATTATTACCTTTCCATTTTCAGAATGCTTATTAGGAAATTAAAACTTAACCACTCAGGTTCTACAATTAATAGAAGCATAATATGTATGAATTCAATCCATACCAAGAATAACATTAAAATTGGTCATATCATTTTATCTAAAAACTTATGACCGGATAATTTCTAAAGACTCTTTTAGCCAAAATTTAATCATCAACGGGAGTATAGACCAAAAAAGGCTCTAACAAGATCTTGTGATTAAAATAAAATTTCATGGCAAATTAAGGAATAACAAAAGATAGAGTACAACTCATATCTAACAATGCATAAATATCAACTTCAAAGACTCGTAACATACCAGTCACCACATTAGGAGAATCCGCCAACTTCTGATGAGTGTGTGAAACATTAAATATGTTCTGGCGTTGACCACCACCAAAACCTGAAGTAGTACTATATTTAGCCAGTCAACCAAAAGTAGTAGTCTTAGTCTGAGGATGACCAACTCCACCTCTAGTAGCAACTGAAGGACAATCTTTCACTTGATGACCCATCTTGCCATACCCAAAGAATGCACCCGAAACTGCCAAGCACTCTCCTTAATGGCTCTTTCCACACTTCTTACATGTGGGGATAGTTTTATAACTCAGAGTGCCTCCTTTAGACTAGAGTTAGATACCCTATCCTTGTTGAAATTTGGAGCCGGGGTGTTCAAAAAATTCTAGCCAAAGAACTTTGGGAAAATCTGTGAATGGCCACCATTTTTGGACTTTCCATGAGAGTAATCACTACCATCGGTACGAGCCCTCTTGGACTCCCTAGCCCTTTTCTCTAGCTTTTCCTTTTCTATTTGCTCAACATCTATCAATAACATCAATATGTCTATTTATTTGATAAAAACGGTGGTACTACATTCATTGACCACCAAATTTGATACACCTGAGACAAACTTGCTTATACCAGCTCTAGAGTCGGCAACCATGAACGGAGCATATTTTGACAATTGAGTGAACTTTAGTACATATTCCTTCACGCTCATGCTACCTTGCCTTAAGTTGATGAACTCTTGGACCTTAGATTTCCTCAACTCCAATAGAAATAAATAGTCGAGAAAAAACCCCTTGAACTCTTCCCAACCAACCGAACCCATATCTTTAGCCCTTTAACCCTTTCACCCTTCTATTACTCATACCAAATTTGGGCAACTCCCTTTAGTTGATATGCAACCAAGTCCGTCTTTTCCACCAGACTAATTCTCAAGATGTCCACACTCTTGTTAATACCCTTAACAAACTCTTGTGGATCCTCGTCCACCTTTAAATAATGAAACTCATCTATGTTTATATGAGTGAAGTCACGGACTTTGCTAGCCATCGTACCCAGACTTGGATCTCAGGAACAACCAGTTCACGATTAGCTTATGTGGCCATAGCTTGGGAAATCACTTAGAATGTCGCTCTAAACTCGGTGTGTGAAACTTGTTCGGCTAGAGGATCATTGGGAACTTGTGGAGCTTATTGCTCCTCACCAGCATTAGCATTGGCATTCCTTCAAACGTAAGCTCTTCAAGGAGGCATAATTCTAAAATCGCAAAGAAACATCATTAGAAGGAAAACTTAAGGAGTTCAACGCCATCATACAACTCAAGAATGATGAAAGAACTAAAGCTTTCTAGAATGCCTCATAGCCTCTCATTCATAGATGTCGCACACTTCACATCGATGAACAAAACTCTATTTGACACGACGTGTCAAACATCCTGGGACTCTTGAACCTTGTGCTCTGATATCAAGTTTGTTATGAACCAAGATAGAACCTACATGTGACACAATAATTAGAATTCTGAAGGACTCCAACCAAGAGTCTTAGCATACATATCATGGTATTCAAAGCATAAAATAGAAGAAAACTTAAAATGCAAATATAGTCTCAACATAGAATTCTCAATAGAAGAGAATTCAACAATGATAGTCAAAATAAACTAAACATATTCATTAAGGCTAGACATGCCTCTACTAACTTTAGACGGAGCATAGTACAAGCCCCAGCACACCAAATATAAAAGAATATAAGTCTGAATAATAAACAAAAAAATGATGGGTTTACCCTCGAATAATCAAGATTCACCAAAAGCTAACTTTGAGTATATTACCAACAAGCTATGTGTGGGAGGTTGTGAGTCGAACACTATATTATGAAATAATGTAGATAAAAGTATGTGTTAATACATAGAATATACTAAATATATTTGAAGTATGCATAATCATGAATAAGCAGATGTAATAGGTATGAACATGTGATGCATGACCAAATATCTTGAAAAGCGTGGAGTAAAACATGAAAATATATATTAAGGTCAATGCATCATAAAAACACCATTTGAGAGCTCATAAGAATACATAGTCATTTAGTGGGATATTAACCTTAACCTACATTTGAGACCATGTGAACTATAATATAGAATCCAATGGAATTCTCACACTAAGAAGGAAGAGGCTACTTGGAAAGATAGTCTCCATATCATAATCATCACCATGTGCTATATATGAATCCACTATATAGGCCAATCAAGGCAAACCTATGGGGAAACGTAGTTTAAGACTATGGGTTGCTACTAGAGACTCCCTTCCAAAGTCTCCACCACAAAATTCTTTTGGTGCAATGTTAATACCAATGTAATAAGTAAATCATTAAAATTAGGAAAGTAAAACATGTACCAATCCATATCATAAAATACATCACAAGAATAGCTCTTTGAAAATCATGGTCATAACATACTTCATATAGACACTTACCTTTGTAAGCATCTACCTCATTATTTCTTTATATTGTGAGAAAACCTTTCTTAATTCATTCATTCATACTTGAAAACACACTTAAAACATAACGCATAGCTTTTGGAAAACATTCGTAAATCATTCATAAAGTTCATGATCTTAAAATCATAATTGAAAATCATAGCATAATGAACGGGTGCATGTGAAATCAATTAAAAATTATGTATCATAGTAAATTCATACATAATAAAGAAGAATAACAGTAATTGAAATCAATTGAGAAAGAATCATGAAGAATTAATATTGGGTGATATAGAATTAGGAGAATTGAGATCTTTTGGGACCCAATTGATGCATGGAATCCATTGGTGAATTTCCACATACCTGGAATAAGAGCTTGGATTAGTCCCTTTGATAGAAGCTTGAAGACTTGAGCCCTAATTCTTTCATTGGAGAAGAGATTTTAAAGAAATTTGAAAGAGAATAAATTTTAACTTAGGATAATGAGGGTTTTGGAGGTTCAGAAATTAGTTATAGTCCCTTTGTAAAGATTAAAATGACCAAGTATAGAAATTAAATAAATGAAAAAAGACCCAAATACCCTTGACATTAAAACTGATGGGGGAACCATTCTGGACCACTATATAGTCCATATAAACTACCACAGACCATATAGGCATCCATAGAAGAGAAGGAGAACAGAGTCGAGGGGAGGGGAACTTAGATGGAGGGGTCTACGAATTGTGGTGGCATTTACGAGTCGTGAAGAGTAACTCTTTCAATGTTTTGAGGGTCAAGTTCATAAACCACCATATGGTCTGTGATAGGGTCTACTTCCCCGTGGTGCCCCTTGTAGACCTTTCCTAGCCCTTTCCACTTTTTCCAGTTCACTTCCATGGGACCATATACGAGTTACATTTCCTTTCACGGTCCATATGAGGATCCTTATACCCCATTCCTCTGCAACCATTTTGCTATGACATTCCTGCGGATGGGTCTATGGTCCATAGTACCTTATATGGACCGTATGACCATACATATAACTTACCTTGGCCATTTTCTCCTTTGGTTCCTTTCTTAGATGGTCCTAAGGGCTGTAAAACTCCATACAACTCATAGAATGGTGCACCAGACCATTTTTCTGAGATTTCTTTTTGATTAAATTTCCAACTTTTGGGGTCTTACAACTCGTGAATTGACTTAGGTTTAGGATTTGAATATAATTTGATTTTGATTAGGCCATTGTCTTTGATTTATTGTATTTTTTTAGACCAAGAACCAGCCAAGGGACTTCAAAAGGGGAAAACTCATATTTTTTAAAGTTTTTATGGTTTGATTCGAGGTAGGCAATTGTTTGTTTGTTTCTAAATTATTATGCATGCATGTCTACTGCTTTGTAGTATTACTTGTGCAATGTGTGTGAAGAAAACTAAAAGACTATTGTGAAATGAAGCCATGCTGATAATCTCATGCAATAAACTTGGTAAGTTACTTGTGGTTTCAAGTGTGATTGTTCATTGTGATTGTGATTATATATGTTTGTGATTGATGGTTGACTCGGGTACCACGCCGGTAGAGGATACTAATGGTTGGATCAGATACCGCATCAGATATGATTCATTACTGATTGGCTCAGGTACCACATCATTATACTAATAGTTTATGTTTGGATTTTATGAAGGGACCGGGTAAGTGCATTTTGTGATCAAGTAGGACATTTTTCATGTATTGGTTGATTCGAGATATTGTGATTGGGAATCTAGATTATATTGTGGTTGTTGGTTTACGTGTTGACGTATTTTTCTATGTTGCAGTTTCTTCTTTACGTTCATGCTTTGGAACTGGTCGTGTGATCTTAATAGTACACTTTAGTTCTGTACTGATACTGTAACTGCTCTTTTCTTGTTGAGTATAGGACATATTCAGGAGAATGATACGAGACCTTAGTTAAAGAATTCTTGACATTTGAATCCAAGGGTGAGTACGGGGTGTCATGGATTCTTCCTTATATCTTTGTCCATCTTTTCAGACACAGACACTTTACACTGTTAGTTTATGATTTTTAGTTTTTAGGGTTGCATTTCCATTCTTGACTATTTAGAATTTTGGTACTATGACTATTAGATTATAAGGGTTGATTTTCGTAAATTATATTTGATAATTGATGGAGTTTATGGGAACTTGATACATTATTTAATTTAAATGAATTTCTTAGTGATTTTATATTAAAACTCTTTTATAACTGATTTGAAAGGTTAAGTTGGGTTAGAAATTTTTTCTCACCCGGGAGATTTAGTATGAGTGACACTCACGGCGGGTCAAAATCATAACAATATTTATATAAAGGTACATCATTGCTTTAATTGTACTGAGATATGGAGTTTCATCACCAAGAAACTCTCCATTTTTCTCTTAAGGTCAAAATTGATCTTTATTTATGCCAAGCAATTCACAATCATTGGGCTACTCTATAAATGTGATTTATTCATGTAAAATAGCTTCAATTTTTTTGTTTATGTTTATTGATCGACAAATTTTCATTTTTCAAATTCTCAATCTGTAGGCCAAGAATTTTTTTTATTTTACCTAGATTTTTCATCTCAATTTCTCTTTTACACTCAATAACTTTTGAAAGCTCTTTAAGAGTATCAATGATGTCCATGTCATCAACATACATAACTATTATAATAAATTTAGATTCGACCTTCTTATAAAAATGCAAAGACAAATAGGGTCATTTTTTTTTATCCTTCCTTCCATGATTGTTTCAATGTTTCAATTCATATAAGGATTTTTGGATCTTTATTGAACAAGCTTCTTTTAAACTTTCATATGTTTCAGACATCTTGAATACTTCAAGGACTTTCATAAAACCTTCATTATCTAGTTAGATTTGACAATTATTCATTATATACATTCAAGTTTTTCATGTATTTCCATACCGAAACAAACCTCATTGCATCCACCATAGGAGAATATATATCTCCACACAATAATGTCGGAACTTTTGTGAAAAAACATTATGTTCCAAGGCAAGCCGTACTTGATATATTACAGTTATACTTTCATACAATAATTTATTTATATCTCACTGACATTATATCATGATCTATGGACTATAAGTCCAAAATATTACTTTTTTAAGTGAAATTAAATATACTTGAATTGCATATTTATTTGGCCAATTATTTTTCTGTCCACATCATTTGACATATTTAAAAGCAGAATTGTCATTACCATTTATTATGTTGAGCGCTACATTATATCAAAGATATCTTTGATAGTTATGTGATATCAGTTCTAATATGACATAACTTATGAAAATCTCTTCATTTTTCATCATTTTCAAGTACATGAACCTTTGTCAAAACCTTTGGCGACATAACACTTCATAAATGGTAATAATTCATTATCATGACCATCTTCATTTTTCATCTCCTTCGTCAAAAATATTTACATTTGGAACCAATTAGTCTATCATGCTTCAGGCATACCATAGACTCTATTCTTTAAGGACTTCTCATTGGAGCATTTACAGTTAAATTATAACATAAGGTCAACAAATGTCTAGCAATTGATTTGCAATATTTTACAATTAGAATTATCTCTTGAAATTCAAGTTCACATATTTTTTTATCGAGGATCTAGAAATTTATCCCACACATAATTTTTAGTTGCTAATAATATCTCTTCCTAATGTTAGGAAATCTAACATTTACCCCAGCCTAATTTAGGGATCCATCTTTGTACGCGGTTGAGCAATTAATTCAGATACCACACAATCAATTGTTTAGATGTTATTTTTGATTCTGACTCCAAATCAATTATGATGGAAAAGAATTGTTGGCTTGATGCGTACATATGCTACTACATGTTAATTACAATAATATCATATCAAATTTTATATAAGACTTTTGTTCTCATAACCAATGGTTTAGAAATAATTGGAGGAATACAATTTCTGCTAAATCAATCAGCATTATCAACATAATTTTATAATTTGAAACTATGCTCTTAATTTAACAATCCGAACAAACAACCTTAAAAAAATAATTTATAAGTTGATAGCAAAGAATGTGTAACCATTCTGATAGATGCAATTATTAAAATCATACAATAGTAAACGTTACACATGGAAGGTGAACGAGCCCATATTCACCCTTTTATGTGTCAAAATTTCATGAGATACAATCTCAACCTTAAGTAGTACAATAATTATTTTATCATGAGAACAAGAAATACAAAAGAATTCTTGAAGAATCTTTTATTTCTTCAACATATAACTAGGTAAATTCTCAATTACTTTTGCATCACATTGAACCTGAATGGCCAACCGGTTATGCCAACAGATCTTTATTCCAATAAATTTTTAGTTTACTTTTGCATGTAGTTCTATCATCATGCTCATATTTTCTACATAGCAGAAGACGAAAAGATAAGTAACTTATACGTTAATTTATATCCCGCTTCGGTTGTAGTAATCTGAAGATAATAAATCTTCTCATAATTTATATTCTCAATATAATATTTTTTCTTTTCAATTCTATCAAAATTTAAGAAGTTTTTTTCGAGACATACTATAACCCCAATATTATTCCTCCGATAGTAACACAATAGCTCTTTAGGGCTTACAATTATTTTTCTATACTATCATATATACCATCCGTATGGTGAACATCTTTTTTAGGGAAAAAATTATATTATTATTGTTATGATCAAAATTATTACATGCAAGACATGTGATTTTATGTTACTTTTTCCATATCATAGGTACACAATTAATGTGTCACGACACAATTAATATTATTTTGATCATGACCACAATCTTTACAGGCAAGAATTATTTCTTTCTTTTTCTCTTTCAGTAGTTCATAATAGAATATACCATAATATTTATGACGTAGAAAAGTACATGATCAATGATTATTTATGTCAATATAAAATTTCTTTATTTTTCTCAAACCTCTTATATAGGTGAGATGTGTCATTTATCCAATCATACATGGGCATGTCCTTATCCATAATTTTTATTTCTCTTGACACATTCACTTTCAAGAATGGTCGAGCAATCACAATGCTTATCACAAGTCACATTCTCTTCATGAAATAGACTATAACTGTCACGACCCAACCCCGTAGGCCGCGACTGGGGTCTGACCTGGACCCTCTTATGCGTATTTATCAGCTACACTTAAGTTGAACCGTGTGTGATGTGATAATATACACAAAAACTTCAATAGTTTAAAACTTTTTCATGTACCTGTAGCCTCTTTCATTCGTATCGTATCATGAAAGGGCACGCGCCGACGAGGCTACCATAACATAAAAACATTTACAACATGCCGTATAGGCACCATCAAAACAAACTTATAAACAACCCACATCCATATGTCTACAGACCTCTAGGAATAGTAACAGCAACATATGGCGGGACAGGGCCCCCGTCATACCCCTGAATGTACAAATATATATACATTAAGTGACCAGTATCAAAAATTAGGCTCCAGAATAGTGAAGAACTTCCGACATAGCTGAGAGGAACTCCTAAGCTGACGGATCTCCAGAATGAACATCTGTACCTGCGGGCATGAAACGCATCCCTACGGGGAATGGGGGGTCAGTACGATATATGTACTGAGTATATAAAGCATAACACATCGTAATTGAGACCATAACTAAAATAGGGATGCAGGGGACAAGTATAACAACTTAATGAATTATTGTACCTGCACCTTAGGACACGTAAATCATACACATCATCATATGCTATGCTCGGCCCTCTAGTGAACTCGGTGCCATAATCACTTTCTCATATTCACATATCATCGTATCATCATGTATTTCATTTCATCATATCATCGTACCCGGTATCATATCATCGTATACGGTATAATCTTATCATATAGGTCATCATATTACATCCGGTTCACTACGGGACTCGAGGTCGCAAATGTATCACTCTAATCTCATATGCATGCCTACATAAAGTATCTGACCCCTTTAGTGAGGGACTCGGTGAATGGAGTGGTGTACGTCTATAGCATACAATCATAATATACATACTGTATCCGGCCCTCTAAGGAGGGACTCAGTGTTCCTTCCTTATTTTACCACATATACCATCATATTACAGCTGGCCCGGGACTCAGTGAATAATCATATCATCATAACATATAACATATATCACACCTCACATACGAAATCGTCTCCTCATGCGTGGAACTGTATAAATCTAGCCCGGGATGCAGTGAAAGAAATAGTAAAACTATGTACGATAACTATTCCCGACCCATCATGGGACGTGGTGAAGGATGGGTTACAGTATGCATGAGTAGAGTAGTGGGAAACCATATGCAACTAAGTCATTATCTGAGACTCGATGAAACAGTCAAGTGAACCGTCACCTGAAGACTAGGGGAGTAATTATCTGAGGTACCCCTTTAGATGTCATTAGGACTTACATCAGTTGGGGCTTCAGGGATCACAGACATGCATCAAGATAATGCCACACAACTTATGCAATCAGAAATATAGTCTATGCAATCAGAAATATAATTTATCTTGTCAAAGACTCAACTTATGCAATTAGACGAATTTATCATTTCAGAGCCTTTAAAAAGAAGAACTGGTACCTCCACTTACTATTCATTGTATAGAAGGCTCGAGAATAGTAATTTGTTTACTTTCAGACTCTGACTGTTCAGAAGTGACTATAAGTCATGAGCTACACTCAGAGCTCATAACTGGAATTACCTCTAAACCCATATCATATATCATTTTACTTAAAATTAAACCATTCCGAGCTCGAGAGCATGAGGTGTAACAATAACATTATATATGTGCTTTATAAATTTGCGATATAAGATCATTATCATATCTTTATAATTTAATATTTTTGCATGACACTCTTCAACATCACTTTGAAATTTCAAGTGCACCATAACTTTATATTTCTTTATTTTGATGGAGGATTTATAAAACTTTTCAAACTAGGTCGCACAACAACCATGTGTCCAGTGACATTTCAGACCATTTTGATGACAAAAATTACCTTCATATTTTGAAGGACTATTTGGAGAACCCATAAAGCTCTTCCTTTAATAATTCCCACAATCATGAATATTATAATTTTATCCCTCACGTCCATATTAATACATTCAACCACTTATTGTAAGACCCCGAAAGTTAGAAAGTTTGAACCCAAGAAAATTCCTCAAAATATTGACTGACCATAAGCCTATGAGTCACTCAATAACTCACAGCTCTTTCTACGACTCGTAGGGATGAGTCGTAGAGGGAGCTCTTGAACCTATCTAGACAAAACTAAGAAGAAGTCCTACGACTTTACAGGATGAGTCATAGTCTTGTTGATGAATCGTAAGGAAGGCTCATAAAAAAAACTTTAGAGATAGGAAAACCTGCAGGTTTAGAAGGGTCTACAACCCGTAATTCTTTTTACGAGTCGTAAGAACGACTCATAGAAGCAAGTTTAGAGGCCTAGAAAATCAGAGTTTTGACGAACTGCAGGACAATTCATCTTGTCATTATTCCTAGGACTCATAGAGTATCTTTCGTAGGTTTTTCCGTGTCATGGCCCGAATTTAGGCCATGATAGAGCCTACTATAACCCCCAGTAGGCAAGCCAAACCTAAGTCAAGTAGAAGTCAATCTCAATCTAATTATATAATATTAACTTAAGAAGGCAGAAGCAAATAAATATAATAAAAGAATATTTAGGCCAAGGTATAGATATGTAAATATGATACAAAATATACAAGAGGCCTGATAGTGACCAAAAATTGATGAACTTACCCTAGACCAAACCCTAGAGCTAGTGTCACCTATACAGGAGATACTAAGTATAAAAGCTAACAATCTATACAAATATACAACACAGAACTGACTGTCCAAAATATAAAATACCAGTTAGAGCAAAAGAGGGAATCTAGCAAGTCTCTAAACGATAGAAGCTCACCACAATTTGGACCTGGCTCAGCTACAGATGATCAAGCATGAGCTGAGGGTGAGTCAAACTGGGAGCTGCATCAAAAGGATGTAGAAGTGCAGTATGAGAAATAAAACATGGGTCACTCAGTTGGCATCATAGGCCGACCGAGCTTAAAAAGAATAAATATATAATAAATAGCACGATGATACTAATAATAACAGAGGAGAAGTATAAACTACGATCTCGATAAAAGGGGTATGGGAAGATCATCCAATAATAAAGTAAATCCAACAAGTTAGGTATTCACATCAATAATCTCAACTCATAATTATGACTCAACGTCCTACAAAAGTATCATGAAGCACCTAGAACAAACCTCGAGCCAATCAATAAAAAGGGTCGCCCTGAATCGTACCTCGAGCTTATCAACATCAAAATAATAACTAATAATATGTATCAATGGGCCGCCCGAAAGTCACACTTCAAGTTTATCAATGAAATAACGTATAGCCCAAACTCAATAAAAGGGCTTCCCGGAATTATACCTCGAGTTCATCTGCCATGAATCTCCATAATTAAATTATCACCATATTTCCTCAACCCCTCATATTTATTCATAAACCAAAAGTATCAATCTCATCATTTATTCTTTCCTTTTAAAAAGATTTCTTTTAACACAGGTGAGTTATGTAAGACAAATAATATGTCAAATATCATAGGACACTCATCTGGGACTCCGATATATCGAAAGCATGGCCTTGGTCCCAACATTTTAATAGCATACGCAACCATGGCATAAGCATAAGCCAAAAATCATAATAAGTGACCAACCGGAATCACCCAAGTAAAACAATCGGCATCTTAAGTTCAAATAACCTAGGAGCAATTTCTAAGGATTTTAAATGATGTAAACAAGTCACGCTATCATCTAGACTAAGGATCCGACAACTAAAACCCAAAACTAGTCACTATCGGTGATCATCGACTCCAAATTACTAAATGGGATAGAACCACTTAAATCAAAAACCTAGCCATGCATTAGTACTCAAAATACACCAATGCTAACAAGGCCAAGTTAACAAAAGTAAGCCATAACCTATCACAAAGCCAACACCGCCCACGAACTGCTAAACTTGCGTGTTTCCCTTACGGGCCGCCTAGGACCGATGCCACTCTATTAAATTATCAATGAAAATATCAAAAGAAAGCCAACGATACCCATATTGCTGCAATTAAAAAATGAGGCAAAAATTAAGTCAAAATTCGACATTGGAACCCATGTATAAATTCGAGAAACCAACTCTGTCACAAGGTCTCAAATAGTTTAGGGAATGTGTGCTCCAATAATGGGCACATTTCGAGCACTGAAAAAGCTCAAACAAGCCCACTAATTGCAAGCCCTAGAATAGTAAAAAAAATGCAAAGAAAAAAGGCAATTTACCTCAAAGGAAGCCTCTCCACCTAATTATGAATGTACCAATCGATTCCCCTCAAATATTCATGTAATATAGCCTTTTGAATCATCCAAATCGCCCAAATGAGAGAGAAAATTTTAGTTTTGAAAATAGGGCTCAAATATGAAAATGAGACCAAATATAGGCCTCTAATGTCGCTGAAGCGAACCCCCGCTGTTTGCTTAAGAGACAAAGTCAAAGAGGCGGGCATCGCTTTAGCGACACTAGGTTTCTTAAGTGATGAGTCACTTTAGAACACCCAGCCCTAGGTGATTGTCACTTTAATGACCTTCTGTCCTCTTTAGGGACACTCGCTATAGCAACTAGGAGTCGCTTTAGCGATGGCACCATATTTCTACTAGTGCAAAATGATCTTGACATGCCAAGTTCTCCAATGGGGTGTTCTGAATTCGTTCGGAACCCCGTGCGTGCAAACGAGATATATTATCCCACTAAATTTGGTGTTCCGGACTCAATGGTGCATTCAAAACTCCTATACAAGGTTTTTTACCAAAACGTGGGTCCCATACCCAAATGTCATTTTCCAGAATAGGTCGTGGGTTAGACCGGAAGCCTCAGGAAGCGAATGAAGGATCATTCTAGACCAATCTTGATATTCCAGAACTAAATGTGTCGTCAGAATTTCCATCCGAGTGCGATTTTCATGAATGTTGACCAAAGTCAACCATAGGCTAATTTTTAAGGTCAAAAGCACCAAATGGCTCCAAACTCATATCGATTGCCTAGATATTCATGTCGACCATGCTACTTGCCTAATTTGACCGTCATGGAGTTGATGGAACTGTCAAAACTTCGTTCTAAGGTCATTTACCATAAGTTATGAGCGAAATCATCTTTTCAAGTTATAAAGATGCCACAATAGGGAAACGGACCTAAAACCATTTTGAGCACCTCAGGAACTATCACAAAGGTCATTCTAAACGAAAATTGGCATTCTGGAGCTAACTGTGCTGATGAAATCTTCATCTAAGCGTGTTTACTAAAAATGTTGACTGAAGTCAAACTTGGCAAAAACTTCAAAATTAAAATGCTTAATTGCACAAACTCAAAAAAAGACTCCAAAACCCAAACCAACCTTTCTTCTAGACCAAATTGTCCCTTCCAAATTTGATGGAACTGACGGAGTCGTCATCTGACATCAGAATATCCAAATGTTAACTCAAGTCAACTCTTTCAAAAATTAAGCTTCAAGAATGGCCAAACCTTCTAAAAACCCAACCAAACCCTTTTGGGGAGCGTAGCAGCCATCCCAATGTTACGTACGAGTTATAAAGAAACTACGAAAGGGGTACAATGATAAAAACATGCAAATGCACAAAAATGACCTTGGAGGTCATTACAACATCTACTACTAAAAGGACTTTCATTCTCAAAAGTCAAGGAAGAAAAAGACCTTATGGCTCAATGAGAAAATTGGGTCCGCATGCCCTGCTCGGTCTCACAAGTAGCCTCCTCGATCGGATGATGCCTCTACTGGACCTTCACTGATGGAAACTCCTTAGAACTCAAATTCCTAGCCTGCCTATCTAAAATAGCCACAGGCTCCTCCTTAAAGGCTAAGGACTCGTCAAACTGGACTGAATCCCACTGAAGAACGTAAGACTAATCTGGAATGTACTATCGCAACACAGAAACATGGAATACAGGGTGAACACCTGATAGTATCGGGGGAAAGGACAACTTATAAGCTACCTCCCCTACCCACCTCAAGATCTCAAAAGGGCTAACAAACCTGGGGCTAAGCTTACCCCTCCTCTAAAATCTCATCATGCCCTTCATGGGTCACACTTGCAGGAATACTCGATCTCCAACCATAAACTTCAAAAACCAAACCCTCCGATTAGCATAACTCTTTTTCCTACTCTGGGCAGTACAGAGCCTCTCCTGGATCATACAAAGTCTATCCATCGAGTCACGCAGTAAATTAGTACCCCAAGTCCTAACCTTAAAAGTATCCAACCAGCCTACTAGGGAACGATATCTCCCACCGTACAATGACTCAAAAGGTGCCATAACGATGCTCGAATGGTAGTTATTATTATATGTGAACTCTACTTAGGCCAAAGACTGATCCCACTGGCTCTGAAAATAAATAAAACAGGCTCGTAGCATGTTCTCTAGGACTTGAATGGTACTCTCTGACTGACCATCAGTCTAGGGGTGAAAAGTTATGCTGAGCTAAACTCAGGTACCTAACTCTTTTTGTGTAGACCCTAAAAAATGCAACGTGTAGTGAATACCACGGTCTAAACTGATATATACTGGCACCTTATGCAATCGGACCACCACTCGGATGTAAATCTGAGCCAACCTCTGTGAAGTATAGATAGTTTGGATCAGTAAAAAGTGAGTAGACTTGGTCAATCGATCTATAATGACCTAAATAAAATCAAAACCTTGAGAGGTACGTGGTAATACCTGTACAAAGTCTATACCTATCTGCTCGCACTTCCACTCTAGAATGGGTGACTGGGTCAAACCACCTGGTCTCTGATGCTCGAACTTGACCTGCTGACAATTCAAGCACCTAGCCATAAAACAGGCAATGTCCCTCTTCATCCCACACCACTAGTAATGTAACTGTAGGTTGCAATACATCTTAGCTACATCGGGATGAATGGAATATCTGGAATAATGGGCCTCTTCAAGGATGAATTTGACTAGATCTCCCACTCTAGGAACACAGATACGACCCTCAATCCACAAGATGCCCTCCGAATCTAAGGTTGCCTTCCTAGCCTCCCCTCAAACTGTTGTGCCCAAATCTTCTCCATCAAGGAAGACCTAGCCTATATACAATCAAGTACCTTGCCTAGCTTAGAAAATAGCAAGGAAACCCATCTAGTTAGCTAAGGACCGAATGTTCAAAGCTAAAGGTTGCTCCTCAACTAATACGAATGCAAAACTCATCATACTCACTGACTTTCAGCTCAAAGCAACTTTTATTACATTTGCCTTGCCCTATTGATAGAGAATAGTGATGTCATAGTCCTTCAGCAACTCCAACTACCTCTTCTATATCAAATTTAGGTCCTTCTGACTGTATATACTGAAGACTATGGTGGTTAGTGTAGATCTCACAATGGGCTCTATACAAATAATGCATCCAAATCTTCAATATGAAGGCTATCGCCACCAACTCTAAATTATGTGTGGGGTAGTTCCGCTCATGCATATTTAGCTGCTTGGAAGAATATACAATAACTCTACCCTGTTGCATTAGAACGCACCCCAAGACAATACCTAAAGCATCATAATATACTATAAACCCCTGGTTCTCGACAGGAAGAGTAAGAATCAGTGCTGAAGTCAACAAGGCTTTGAGCTTCAGGAAGCTTGCTCATACTCGTTAGACCACTAGAAGGGAACATCCTTCTGATTCAACCTAGTCAGTGGTGCTACAATAAAAGAGAACCCCTCCACAAGCCATCTATAATATCCTACCAACCCGATGAAACTACGAACATCGGTAGGAGAAGTAGGCCTAGCCCAATCACAAATTGTCGCTATCTTCATCGGATCTACCATAATCCCTTCTTTGGACACCACGTGCCATAGGAATACCCTAGACTCTTTTTAAAATTCACACTTAGTGAATTTGGCATACAATTGCTATTCCTGCAAGGTCTGAAGTAGTATCCTCAGGTGCTGCTCATGGTAGTCTATACTCCCAGAGTAAACTAGGATGTTATCAATAACCACAATGACAAAGGAGTCCAAGTAGGGACTGAACACATGGTTCATCAAATCCATGAATGCTGCAGGAGCAATAGTCAACCCGAAAGACATGATTAAGAACTCATAGTGCTTGTATTAAGTCCTAAAAGTAGTCTTAGGGATATATGATTCCCTAATCCTCAACTGGTGATACCTTGACCTTAAGTCTATCTTAGAGAACATTGTTGCACCCTGGATCTGGTCAAATAAGGCATCAATCTACTTCATAAGTACCTATTCTTATTGATCACCTTATTCAATTGTCTGTACTCAATACACATACGCAAGGTTCCATCCTTCTTTTTCATGAATAGAACAAGAGCACCCTAGGGAAACACACTGGGCCTGATAAACCCCTTACTCAAGAGGTCCTGGAGTTGTACCTTAAGATCCCTCAACTTAACTAGAGCCATTCGATAGGGTGGAATGGAAATTAGTTGTGTACCCGGATATACATCAACGCCAAAATCAATATCACACTTAGGAGGAAGACCAGGTAAATATGTAGGAAATACATTAGGGAACTCTCGGACCACTAGAAAAGAATCAATAGAAATAGTATCAGCGCTAGTATCACGTACATAATCAAGATAGGCTAGACACCCCTTTCCCACTAAACACTGAGCCTTGAGGAAAGATATCACACTACACGGTAAATGACTAGCCGCACCTACGCACATGACCAAAGGAATACAGGGCATACACGGGTTAACAATCTTGGAGAAGCAATCCAAAACCACATGATGAGTAGAGAACCAATCCATACCTATAATCAAGTCAAAGTCTACCATATCTAGCATAATCAGGTCTGCTCTAGTAGTATACCCGAATAGTTACCATACAATATTGATACACTCAATCCACTACTATAACATCACCTACAGGGGTAGATACACACATAAGCACAAGCAATGTCTTACATAAAACATTCCATTGAGTATCATAACGAGCAGACATATATAAGTAGGTGGACCACTAATCAAATAAAGCATAGGCAGGCTGATGAGAAATAGAGATCATACTTGGGATAACGACATTTGACATCTTCGCCTCCAGCATACCCAAAAAGGCATACATATAACTGCGTCTACTGCTACCACCTATCTGGCTTCTTGGGGATCACCCTTAGTACCGTGAGAATCACCTATGCTACCTTGTAGACCCTCTTTAGGTAGTTGGACTGGGGCCTGGGGTCCTGAACCTACTGACCCTATGGACCTATAAACTCTAGCGTCTGTGATAGCTAATAGTATGGCACTCCCTATCTAATTGGTAAATCATACCACACTCATAGCATGGCTGTCTGAATGAACCTTCCTATGATATCGTAGCTGGACATTAATGGCCACCACGGCCTAAATACCCAAAATTCTAACCCCGAGAAGACTTACTTGAAGTCTGGTTGCTTTGACTGACGGCACCTATTGACCCACCATCGGTAAATTGTAAAGCTTCCTAAATCGGTCTACTAGTTGGATAGTATTAGGGATAGCCTCTTCCAAAAGAACCCCTACCATTTGACTGCCTCACACTGAAACTGCCCTGGCAGCAAGGCCTCTTGTCACTACTTCTATAGGCCTCACGACATATAGCCTCAATAGTACAAGTATGGTCTACTATCTACAAAAATGAATAGCCCGAAGAAACCATATGCTCTATAGACAACCTTACAGGAATATATAACCCTCTGAAAAACCAACGTACCCTCTCCTCCTTTATCGACATAATCATAGTGGCGTGACTGGAGAGTTTATGGAATCTAGACTCTTATTCTATGACCGTCATCGATACCAGCACCAATGTTGTAAACTTATCTCTCAGTCCCTCCCTCAAACTTTGGGGTACATACTTCTCTAAGAAGACCTTGAAGAACTGAGTCTATGTCATCGACAACGATCTCGTGGGTATATAGCTGAGATAAGACCTTCACCATTACTTCGCTAGACTATCCAGCTAAAAAGTAGTGTAATCAACCTCGTGAGACTCCACCAACCCAAGAATAGTCAACCTCTTCTGGAAACTAACCAAAAACTAATAGGCATTCTCGCCCGCAACACTCGAGAAACTAGGAGGGGCCAATCTGATAAACCTGCCTAATGTCTTTTGCTCTTTTGTAGTCTTAACCGGTCTAGCTGTCATATGTTGAATAATTGTGGGAATATGCTGAATAACTAAACGAAGAGCTATAGTAGTAGGTTGTAAAACTAGGGCCGAAGTTCTAGGTAGTGTCCATGCTCGGTACACACTCTCCAAAAGCTGAGAATCCATTCTCGAGTATCTTATAACACTGGCATGGCCACAAATTCAGGTGGAGGCTGGGTTGGACGCTCTTTCGCCGCTTGAGGCTTAAACTGCTCAACTTCGATATCCAGCTTTGACACTATTCTGTGGCCTAAGCTCTGTCCTGGCCTCTATGTCGACCTCGATCCCTACCCTAAGCCAGGATTCTAATTGTAGGCATAGAGGGCCTTCGTCCACCCTAGGTGGATCTCATCCTCGTCATTTAAGAAAGAGTGAAACATATAGGATTTAGAGGGTTCATCATCATTAGCGCATGATCAAAAAGAAGAATAGTAAATTAACTTCTAACAATGTCCTATAGCCTCCCAAATATTAGATACGGACGTCATCATACTGATTCGCGGGACTCTACTAGACACTAGCTTCTGTAATGGTAATACTGGTGAACCTAAGCTCTTATACTACGCTGTCATGATCCGAATCCAAGCCCTGATGGTACCTGTTATAACCTCTGAGTAGGCAAGCTGAACCCAAATCAAGTGGAAGTCAATCTCAATCTAATTAAATAGGTTATAACATAAGAAGGCAGAAGCAAATGAATATAATAAAATAATAGTCGGGTCAGAGTATAAATATGTAAATACATTACAAAACGTACAAGAGGCCTGATAGTGACCAAAAAATGACAAACTTACCCTAGACCAAACCCCGGACTTAGTGTCACCTATACAAGAGCTACTATGTAAAAAAGCTGATAATATATGTAAATATAAAACATAGAACTGACTGTCCAAAATACAAATTACAAGTCATAGCAAAAGAGGGAATTTATCAAGTCTCTGAACGCTAGAAGCTCACCATAATCCAGACCTGGCTTAGCTACGGATGATCAGGCGCGTGCTGAAGGTGGCTCGAACTGGGAGCTGCATCAAAAGGATGCAAAAGTGCAGTATGAGTACCAAAATAAGGGTTACTTAGTATGCATCAAAGGCTGACCAATCTCAGAAAGAATAAATATATAATAAGCAGCACGATGATACTAATAATAAAAGGCGAGAAGTATAAACTACGAACTCGGGAAAAGTGGTACGGGAAGATCATCCAATAATCAAGTAAGTCCAATAAGTAATGCATTCACATCAATAATCTCAACTCGTAATTATGACTCAATGTCCTACAAAAGTATCGTGAAGTGCCCAGAACAAACCTCGAGCTCAACAACAAAAAGGGGTCGCCTGAAATCATACCGCGAGCTCAACAACATAGAAATAATAACTCAGAATATATATCAACGGCCTCCCAAGATTCACACCTCGATATTATCAATTAAATAACGTGTAGCCCAAAGTCAATAAAAGGGTCGCCTAAAACTATACCTTAAGCTCATCAACCATAAATCTCCATAATTAAGATATCACCGGATTTCCTCAATCCCTCTTATCTATTCATCAACCAAAAGTATTAATTTCATCATATATTCTTTCTTTTTAAAAAGATTTCTTTTAACACCGGCGAGGTATGTAAGACAAATAATATGTCAAAATCATAAGACACTCACCTGGGACTCCAATATAACGAAAGCACGGCCTCGGGCCCAACATTTTAATAACATAAGCAACCAAGGCATAAGCATAAGCCAAAAATCATAATAAGTGAACAACTGGAACCGACCAAGTCAAACAAGAGGCATCCTAAGTTCAAATCACCTAGGAGCAAGTTCTAAGGATTTTAAATGATGTAAACAAGTCAAGATATCACTAAGGATCTGACAACTAAAACCCCAAACTAGTCACTATCAATGATCATTGACTCCAAATTACTCAATGGGATATCAACACTTAAATTACCAACCTAGCCATGCGTTACTACTCAAAATACACCAATTCTAACCAAGCCAAGTCTAACAAAAGTAAGCCATAACCTACCTCAAATCCAACATTGGTCACGAACCGCTCCCTTTTAGGCCATCTCTGACCGATGCCACTTTATCAAATTATCGGTGAACACATCAAATCAAAGCCAATGATACCCATATTGCTATAAATAAAAATGGTACTAAAATCGAGTCAAATTTTGACATTGAGACCATCGCATGAAGTCGAGAAACCAACTCCTTCACAAGGTCTCACATAGCTCAATGAACTTGTGCTCTAAGAATGGGCACATTCCAAGCACCGAAAAAGCTCAAACAACCCCACCAACTGCAAGTCCTAGAATAGCTAAAATGCAAGGAAAAAAGGAAATTTACCCCAAATAAAGCCTTTTCTCCTAATTATGAATATACCAATGGATTCCCCTCGAAATTTCAAGCAATATAGCCTTTTGAATCACCCAAATTGCCCAACTATAGACAGAAAAATTGAGTATGGAACTAGGGCTCAAATCTGGAAAAAAAAGGACCAAAAATAGGCCTCTGATGTCTCTTAAGAGAAACCCCACTGTTCACTTAAGAGACCACCTTAAAGAGGCAGGCATCGCTTTAGCGACACTAGGTCGCTTAAGTGACTAGTCGCTTTACCGATGCCAGGTCGCTTTAGCGACACCTGGCCCAAGGTAATGGTCACTTAAGCGACCTCCAGGCCACTTTAGCGGTACTTGATTTAGCAACCAGGAGTCTCTTTAGCGATGGCACCAAATGCCTGTTGGTTCAACATGAGCTTGACATGCCAAGTTTTTCGACAGGGTGTTCCAAATTTGTTCGGAACCCTGTGCATGCAAACGAGATATGTTATCCCACCAAATTTAGCATTTCAAACTCAATAACATATTCAAAACTCCCATATGAGGTCTTTTTATTAAAAAGTGGGTCCCATACCCAAATGTCATTTTCCACAATTGGTCTTGGGATTTGACCGAAAGGCTTGGAAAGAGAACAAAGGGTCGTTCTAGACTAATCTCAAAATTCAAAAACTAAGCGCACTATCAAAATTTCCATTCGGGCGCAATTTTCACGAATGTTGACCAAAGTCAATCATAGGCTAATTTTCAAAGTCAAAAGCACCAAATGGATCCAAATCATATCAATTACCTCGATATTAATATCGACTATGCTAATAGCCTAATTTGAATGTCTCGAAATTGATGAAACTGCCAAAACTTCATTCTGAGGTCATTTACCATAAGTTATGACCGAAATTATCTTTTCAAGTTATAAAGGTTCCACAATAGGGAAATGAGCCTAAAACCATTTCAAGAAACTCACGAACCAAACCAAAGGTTATTCTAAACCAATCTTGGAGTTTTGGAGCTAACTGCGCAAAAGAAATCTTCATCTGAGCGTGTTTGATAAAAATATTGACTAAAGTCAAACTTGGCCAAAACTTCAAAGTTAGAATGCCTAATTGCACAAACTTAAAAAGAAGACTCTAAAAACCAAATCAACCTCCCTTCTAGACTAAATGGCCCTTCCAAAGCTGATGAAACTGACAGAGTCATCATCCAACATCAGAATCTCCGAAGGTTGCCTCAAGTCAACTCTTTCGAGCGTTAGGCTTTAAGAATGGTCAAACTTTCTAAAAAATCAACCAAACCCTTTAGGGGAGCGTGCCATCCATCCCAATGATAGATAAAAGCTAAAAAGAAGCTATAAGAAAGGGTAAAATGGTAAAAATATATAAAATCATGAAAGTGAATTAGAGGTCATTATATTCCGACTCAAATTAATAAGGGGTAGTTTGGTCCTTTCCCCTATGCTTTATCAATATATGTGTACATTTTTGGGACTAGATTGATTATGTAATTGTCCTAAATATTCCTAAGTCTATTCTTTTTCCTCATTAACTCTAAGATAACTTTTAAGACTTCTCTCCCAGGTTCCTCAAGAGATCTTCATCATCCTCAAAAAGTTTTCTAGGGTTTCTTCAAGAATAAGTCTCCTTTCTCAATTACAAGTTCAAATTCATTCAAAGTATGTGGGAATTGATCCATAGGCCCTTCCACCCATGGACTCCCAAGGTTTATTTTCAAAATATCCTTATGATTCTTAATTTAATAGCCCTGATTTCAATGATTATGCATTGGGTTTTCTTGCTTGTGATCAATTATATGATATTCGATTAAATTATGTATCTAATTGATAATATCTTTATGAACTATATATGGGATTAATATGAGTAGTATGATCATACATGTTTTCAATTCAATTTTCAAGGTTTTCAATCAAATTGACTATGTATTAAAAGTATTACCCTAAATTCAAGTATGATCTATGATTATGGATTTCAATTATGATCAAGGTATGAATTTCATGCAAGTTATGAAAAAAGGTGACTTAGGATCCTTAATTGGTGACCTAGGAATCTAATGACATGAATTATGTAAGTATGATATTGTGATGTCAAAAGGTTTTTACTCGGATTGCAAGTATGATATGATAACAAGCTACTCTATGAATTATGAAGTTTATGAATAAGATTATTATTATATATTAAGGATGATTACTATGTTATGCATTTTGTGGGATTTAACTTAGCACCGAATGATAATTTAAGGTGGGGGGTCGACCTACGGGGTCCTTATATAAAGTCTCTTGTCTCATAACTACGTGCCACTATAGGATTGCCCTTGTTGGCCTAGATAATGGATCCACATTTAGTGTATCTTCATGACCCACCTGGCAAGGTAGAGTCTACCTTGGCAAGTAGATTCCCCTTTCTTCCGTTGTATGAAGAGACATCAGGATTCCATGTTATAGGTCTTATTGTCGGTTATGGTTCTATCCCACATATGTATATGATCTTTATATTCTTTATGATTTCAACTATGGCTATTAAATGCTTTGATCATTATGGTTTTCTTGTGACTTTCCTTATCATCTTTATCATGTACATTCTTTGATAATTGAATCATATGATTCGTATTGCATGGAATACCCATATACTCAGTACATTAAAATGTACTAATGCATATTTGTTGCCTACATTATCTCATAATGTAGAGATCATTTATCTAAAGTAAAGGAAGGGCTTAGAAGAGCCAAGAATATATACGTGGCTAGTTGAGCTTCCATCTAACAGAGTATTGGTGAGTTCTTATCTATCGAGGACTAGTTATGATTGGTTATTTCTTTCAAAGACTTTTAATTTATTTATGTTGAGGGTGAGCAAGAGACATGTCTTATCCTCCGCCCTTCTTGTTTAGAAAAGGCATTTATTGGAAGAAATGTTGTAGAGTATATGTAGTCAAATTTACTCTTTCCTTATGACTCATGATTTTATACTCTTCCCTATGTTATTTCTGCTTTACTTTACCTTATGCATGCTTACGATATGTAAAGAGGCTTATTTGGAGCCCTTTGGGGTTTCTATCACCATGGTACAACTAAGACCTAAGTTGGGTCATGTCAAATTTAGTATCAGAGCACAAGGTTTATGTCACGCCCCGGGAGGGTATCCTAGACGTAACCGGCACTCAGAAACCATTTTTCGCTCCCAAGCGAACCATATAGACTGATCATACATCCGTCCATTATTTAAATCAGCGGAAAGTTTTAAAATAAGGAATAATTTAGCGGGCAACTCAAATCACCCATCCAACTCAAAGAATAAAGGTCATGGGCCAACAGATCAACTAAAATATTTGTCATTAAAAAAATAGCTTGACAAGAATAACTCAAGGATAGAAATATTCAATCGACCCTTCACTATCTAGTCTATGAAGCCTCTATCACTACTCTCTAATTGGTGCCAATGACATGTTCATGGCTACCTCAAATCAAAATAAAAAGGGCTAACTCGATGCAAGAATACACAGACGGTGTCCTCTGAATGTAGGGGAGGACTCACCAATATGCTGAGTGCGAATAGATCCCCAATGATGCTCATATTGACGATCTCTTAAACTTATGTCTGCATCATGAAACGATGCAGGTCCAAATGGACGTCAGTACGTGGAATGTACGAGTATGTAATATGGCAGAATGAAACATACCTCAAGGAAGAATAGCAGCGGTCCAGATATCTCAAATCAGAAAGATAAGAGAGACTCAACAAGGCATCATAAGTCTAAAGTAATAATACATTTTTAGACAAAGACCAATCATATACCATACAAGCCAATCCAATCATATACCATTCCATCGTACACTATCCAATCACCTATCATATAATCCAATCCATCACACATCACCTAATCCGATCATATAAAATCAACTCAACATTCAACTCAACAATCAGTCAAAGGACTCAACTCAGTAAATATGCAAATTAAATTATGCAATGTTTTACAATTCAACTCAAAGGACTCAACTTAGTAAATTTGTAACAACTCACTCAAGGGTCCTAAGTCTAACAAGAAATAGTTTAGACAGGACCAACCCATAAACCACTCAACTCAACTGACTCAGAGTACTATCAAGACCTATTTGGGAGTTTCTCTTATCCGACAACCATCACTTATGAGCCAGTGACAGTACAATAAGCCGACGTTGTTTCCGCGTCCGTTCATACTTTACCAGGGCATGAATGAGTCAACCAATCATGGGTCCAATTCAACCAAGTCCTATAATGTCAGGATAAAACTCTTAGGGAAGCATCCGACTTTAACGGTTCAATCCCTCCTACATTTGGCAACACAGGTATTGGGTTCGAGTATGGACTATACTCTTGCCCAATTTGTGCTCGATACTCCTTCCAAGACTCAATGCTCATAAAACTCCCTCCAATTATCTCAAACAAGCCCTCACGGCTAGTTTCATGTGGGACATTGTCAACTCATCAACTTTATTCTCATTTCAACTCAATTAAGTCATAATGGCAAGTTCCATTTAGGACCTCATCCACTCGTCAATTCTATCCTCCAATTTACTCAATCAAGCCTCATTTAGGTAAGACTTTATGATACCTCCTCAAGACTCATCACAACTCTATGACTTTAGCTCAACAACACAAGTAGAATAGAACATTTAAGGAAATTGACTTAAGCAACATAGTTACATGTCTAAAGAGATCAACAAAACATAATAACAAGTCATCTTCATCAACTCATACTAACATGAAGCTTTTAGGAACTTCTCAGCTCAACAACATCAAGTCATATAGAATCAAATAAATAGGGGAAAAAGCTCATACAAACATAATCACATGGTTAAAGGGATCAATAAGACATATTAACAAGTAAAATGCTCAACTCATTTATAATCAAAATACTTGTGTTCAAAATAATTGAAAGACTCCTCAACTCAACTCATGCTTAAACTCTTTTTAAATCATAGATGAAATTAATCATTGCTTAAACTCAAAATAGTGTATAAATAGTTTATGCAAAAATTCTCACAATCATTTATTTAAAACTCCTTCTCAAAAGATCCTTTATTTTCAAAATACTCATAAGACTCCAATCAACTCCATCACATAGCATCCTCATCAATATACCTCTTCATCAATCATTCCACACATATTAAATAAGTATAATTCATGTCATCACTCACACCGTCATCAAAACATCATCATCACACCTTCATCAAACATCTACTCCAAAATCCTTATTTTTGTCCTAGGTTCATTTTATAGAAGAAAAAGGGAAATTTTAACTAACCAATTCATTCTTTTCTTTCCCCTCAATACATATATACACGCAACTATCCATCTCAACCTCAAGACATTTATGACAAGAAATCTCATCTTGAGTTCATGTGAATGAAATATAAACCCATGCTCTCAACAAAACTCAACTCAAGAATATCGTCAATACCTATAAATCTATATAAAAAGATACATTTGTACTTAATAATATGAAAAACAACTATTTAGTAACTCAAGTCATTAAAATCATCAATCAACCATTTGTATCTAAAAATATTCCATAGTTTAGGGAAAACTTTCAAGAAAACCTTTCTAGAAGGTACAACTCTTTCACAACTCCTAACCAACACATCTATGGGCATATGGAAGAAATCAATCCATATTTTAGGTTAGCCTTACATACCTTAGTGAAAACTTGAAGAACACCTTGGTGTTGGGTCTTCAATGGAGAACTCGAATCTTGATGCTCTTAGAACTCTTCTTGTTAGAAATGGAGAAGAAGAAGAAGAAGAGAAAGAGAGAAGCTCCTAGGGCTTTTAGAGAGAGAGAGAGCTGAAAATATGAGCTCAAAATGGACTAGGGTGATACATATATAATTTGGGTAAGTTCCCAAATTACCCCTCCTCAAAAGTTCTGAAACTAGGCATAAAATGCACCTGGCGCAATAGTGGTGCGTCGCACCCTTGCAGCGCCAGGCAGATTACGCCTAAAACCTGCACACCTCATAGTGGTGCGCCGCGCCAAGGACCAAACTACTGAGGCACATTCTTGGCGCGATAGTGGCACGTCGCCCCCTTATAGTGCCAAGGCCAATATTTTCTGGGTTCTGGAAATTGGCTTGAAAAACCCTGCACACCTTTTAGTGGCGCGCCGCGCCAGAGCCCAAACTACTGAGGCATATTTCTGGCGCGATAGTGGCGCGTCGTGCCACTGCGACGTCAAGCCCAGTTTTCCCAGCAATTGCAAGCCAGGCCTGAAAATCTCTGTTGTGCTAGTTTGTAGAAAAATAGCCATAACCTTTGATCCCGAACTCCGAAAATTACATTCTTGGTAGCATTGGAAAGAAGACTCGACGAACGTTAATTTGGTAGGTCGTGGGCCACCCAGTTCTTTATATCCTAGGAGATATGGTCATTTGAAGTTGACTCTTATACTAACTCGTCCGAAAACTTAATCGATTGGAGTTCTTTGAACTCGACTTGGTGTTAGAGATCCCTTATGACCCCTAAAAAGCTCTAACACACTTCAAATACTTAGGAATCTAATCCTAACTCATGTGTATAATTACAAGTCTTCCGTTCCGAGTCTACCCACACGTGAAAAAATGTTCAAGTCTTTGCGAAAAAAATTTCTGGGGTGTCACATTATCTCCCCCTTGGGATCATTCGTCCTCGAATGATGAGTAAACCAATGGTGGACTCGAGGCACGAATAAAAATCGAAACTCAACCGAATCAACTAATCGAGCAATTTAGACAAATGGGCTATTCAAACTCAAGAATAGACAAATCATTTCAACTCAGGAATAGGGACATCACCTTCATCATTCTCATCATTTGGCACGAATAGAACATCAAAACTCCATCAACCGAATCATTCAAACATCTACATACTAAACTGTTGAATTCCAATTCACGAGCGACATTTCCAATCCTCTTCACCATTTGATAAGGTCAATATATCGGTGTCCAAACTTCCTCTCCTTTCCAAGCCTCATAACACCCTTCACGTACCTCCAATCTTTCCCCCAGATGCAATCATTAGTCTACTACTATCACTCTCACGGTGACAACCATATACTCAAGCTTATCACTCTAACTACCTCACTCATATCTAAGAGTTTTCGAGCTTACTTTAACACTTATACCCTCATCATCATATGAGCTCTTTCTCGGAGAAACAACAACATACTCTTACCTATATATTGCTCATCACAAGGTCTCACTCACTCCTCCTCCACACATTTATCCTCAACTAGACAAGTACAACACAACTATCACAATCAAGCAAAACTCACTCTTCCCCATCTACTCTCACTCAACTCCGCCTACTATCATCTTAGTCAACTCATCACTATCGAAAGCTCAAGACTTACATTGGTTCATTACCCTATCATCTCCCCCTTAGATCAAAGGCATCAACTAATGCTACTAACTAGTCACCCAAAGCAACTCATAAAATTAGAGCCTCATTCAAATCTATACTATTTCATATACACCTCTTAAGACTCTTCTTACCATATGACTTAGACTCAATTCACTATTTACATTTGAGGGTCACATAACCCCTCCATTTATAACACACTCTCTTCGCAAGTTAATATCTTAATCTCTCGTATACGTCATGTCAAGCCTACTAAATAAAATCTTAAAACTAGAACTATCACAATCATTTATTACACCTCATTACTCACCCTATAGAGACTCCACTCTAGTTGTAGGCTTCAATCAACCACCATTTCTACTACTTCAGTTCTACTCCTATAACTCCCTCTTCCTACCTCTACAATCATTCTACCAACCATAGCTCACTATACCTTAAACCACATTCCCTTGAATGGTAAGACTTATCACTCAGATACGCAACTTCCCCCTCGAAGGTAACATTCGAATCAGATGTAGAGATAAGATTCTAGGATACATCTCGCTCTGACTCAACGCATGATCTATACAAATGAGAGTACATCCTTCCAGATCAATAGAGTTAAGCACAGTAATTGGCTCCTCTCAAGCCTTGTGCCATCTCTTCCCTTCCTCAAGACTTTATCTCAACTCATCAACAAGAATCTCATACTTACTATTTCAACTACCTTGCGTATGAGGGGTAGTCGAATGGATATGAGCAACGCATGAATTAGAAGGGAACTTTCCTAGAGTTAAACTCTATCGCACGAACTCAGAATATGAAAGAAGGGAAACAATTCTTAATGTCCTATAGCCTCCTGATTATAAGTGTGGTGCACAACACATCCATAATCAATACTCTACTAGACACGGCTTCATAGACTCCCTAAGACACTTGAATTTTGTGCTCTGATACTATGTTTTTCATGCCCCGGGAGGGTATCCTAGACGTAACCGGCACTCAGAAACCATTTCTGGCTCCCAAGCGAACCATATAGACTGATCATACATCCGTCCATTATTTAAATCAGCGAAAAGTTTTAAAATAAGGAATAATTTAGCGGGCAACTCAAATCACCCATCCAACTCAAAGAATAAAGGTCATGGGCCAACAGATCAACTAAAATATTTGTCATTAAAAAAATAGCTTGACAAGAATAACTCAAGGATAGAAATATTCAATCGACCCTTCACTATCTAGTCTATGAAGCCTCTATCACTACTCTCTAATTGGTGCCAATGACATGTTCATGGCTAATTCAAATCAAAATGAAAAGGGCTAACTCGATGCAAGAATACACAGACGGTGTCCTCCAAATGTAGGGGAGGACTCACCAATACGCTGAGTGCGAATAGATCCCCAATGATGCTCCTATTGATGATCTCTTAAACCTGTCTCTGCATCATGAAACGATGCAGGTCCATATGGACGTCAGTACGTGGAATGTACGAGTATGTAATATGGCAAAATGAAACATACCTCAAGGAAGAATAGCAGCGGTCCAGATATCTCAAATCAGAAAGATAAGAGAGACTCAACAAGTCATCATAAGTCTAAAGTAATAATACATTTTTAGACAAAGACCAATCATATACCATACAAGCCAATCCAATCATATACCCTTCCATCGTACACTATCCAATCACCTATCATATAATCCAATCCATCACACATCACCTAATCCGATCATATAAAATCAACTCAACATTCAACTCAACAATCAGCTCAAAGGACTCAACTCAGTAAATATACAAATTAAATTATGCAATGTTTTACAATTCAACTCAAAGGACTCAACTCAGTAAATTTGTAACAACTCACTCAAGGGTCCTAAGTCTAACAAGAAATAGTTTAGACAGGACCAACCCATAAACCATTCAACTCAACTGACTCAGAGTACTATCAAGACCTATTTGGGAGTTTCTCTTATCCGACAACCATCACTTATGAGCCAGTGACAGTACAATAAGCCGACGTTGTTTCCGCGTCCGTTCGTACTTTGCCAGGGCATGAATGAGTCAACCAATCATGGGTCCAATTCAACCAAGTCCTATAATGTCAGGATAAAACTCTTAGGGAAGCATCCGACTTTAACGGTTCAATACCTCCTACATTTGGCAACACAGGTATTGGGTTCGAGTATGGACTATACTCTTGCCCAATTTGTGCTCGATACTCCTTCCAAGACTCAATGCTCATAAAACTCCCTCTAATTATCTCAAACAAGCCCTCACGGCTAGTTTCATGTGGGACATTGTCAACTCATCAACTTTATTCTCATTTCAACTCAATTAAGTCATAATGGCAAGTTCCATTTAGGACCTCATCCACTCGTCAATTCTATCCTCCAATTTACTCAATCAAGCCTCATTTAGGTAAGCCTTTATGATACCTCCTCAAGACTCATCACAACTCTATGACTTTAGCTCAACAACACAAGTAGAATAACACATTTAAGGACAAAACATAATAACAAGTCATCTTCATAAACTCATACTAATATGAAGGTTTTAGGAACTTCTCAGCTCAACAACATCAAGTCATATAGAATCAAATAAATAGGGGACAAAGCTCATACAAACATAATCACATGGTTAAAGGGATCAATAAGACATATTAACAAGTAAAATGCTCAACTCATTTATAATCAAAATACTCGTGTTCAAAATAATTGAAAGACTCCTCAACTCAACTCATGCTTAAACTCTTTTTAAATCATAGATGAAATTATTCATTGCTTAAACTCAAAATAGTGTATAAATAGTTTATGCAAAACTTCTCACAATCATTTATTTAAAACTGCTTCTCAAAAGATCTTTTATTTTCAAAATACTCATAAGACTCCAATCAACTCCATCACATAGCATCCTCATCAATATACCTCTTCATCAATCATTCTACACATATTAAATAAGCACCATTCATGTCATCACTCACACCGTCATCAAAACATCATCATCACATCTTCATCAAACATCTACTCCAAAATCCTTATTTTTGTCCTAGGTTCATTTTATAGAAGAAAAAGGGACATTCTTAACTAACCAATTCATTCTTTTCTTTCCCCTTAATACATATATACATGCAACTATCCATCTCAACCTCAAGACATTTATGGCAAGAAATCTCATCTTGAGTTCATGTGAATGAAATATGAACCCATGCTCTCAACAAAACTCAACTCAAGAATATCGTCAATACCTATAAATCTATATACAAAGATACATTTGTACTTAATAATATGAAAAATAACTATTTAGTAACTCAAGTCATTAAAATCATCAATCAACCATTTGTATCTAAAAACATTCCATAGTTTAGGGAAAACTTTTAAGAAAACCTTTCTAGAAGGTGCAACTCTTTCACAACTCCTAACCAACACATCTATGGGCATATGGAAGAAATCAATTCATATTTTAGGTTAGCCTTACATACCTTAGTGAAAACTTGAAGAACACCTTGGTGTTGGGTCTTCAATGGAGAACTCGAATCTTGATGCTCTTGGAACTCTTCTTGTTGGAAATGGAGAAAAAGAAGAAGAAGAGAGAGAGAACTCTTAGGGATTTTAGAGAGAGAGAGAGAGAGAGAGAGCTAAAAATATGAGCTCAAAATGGACTAGGGTGATACATATATAATTTGGGTAAGTTCCCAAATTACCCCTCCTCAAAAGTTCTGAAAATAGGCCTAAAATGCACCTGGCGCGATAGTGGCGCATCGCGTCCTTGTAGCACCAGGCTGATTACGCCTAAAACCTGCACACCTCGTAGTGGTGCACCGCGCCAAGGACCAAACTACTGAGGCACATTCTTGGCGCGATAGTGGCACATCGCGCCCTTATAGTACAAGGCCAATATTTTCTGGGTTCTGGAAATTGGCTTGAAAAACCCTGCACACCTTTTAGTGGCGTGCCACGCCAGAGCCCAAACTATTAAGGCATGTTTCTGGTGCGATAGTGGCGCATCGCACCACTGCGGTGCCAAGCCCAATTTTCCCAGCAATTGCAACCCAGGCCTAAAAATCTCTGTTGTGCTAGTTTGTAGCAAAATAGCCATAACCTTTGATCTCGAACTCCAAAAATTACATTCTTAGTGGCGTTGGAAAGAATACTCAATGAACATTAATTTAGTAGGTTGTGGGCCACCCAGTTCTTTATATCCTAGGAGATATGGTCATTTGAAGTTGACCCTTATACTAACTCGTCCAAAAACATAATCGATTGGAGTTCTTTGGACTCAACTTTGTGTTAGAGATCCCTTATGACCCCTAAACACCTCTAACACACTTCAAATACTTAGGAATTTAATCCTAACTCATGTGTAGAATTGCAAGTCCTCCGGTCTGAGTCTACCCACATGTGAAGTAATGTTCGAGTCTTTGCGAAAAAAAATTCTGGGGTATCACAGTTTAATATGTCTTAGAATGTCCAACATGCTGCTTCTAGTTGATTCTTATTCATGGGTGTGAAGCATGCCACATCTATGAATAGGAGGCTATAAGGCATTTTAAAAAATCCTCACTTATTTCATGATTTATGTCGTTTGATAGATTGTATTCTAAGACTTTCCTTCCCTAATGATTGCTTTTTGCGATTTTCATAACATGCCTCCAAGAAGACAAGTCCCCCAAGATAATGTTCCTCTTCCCGATCAAGTGATAAATGAAAAGTTTTGTGCTGCCATCACCATGTTAGCCCATGTTGTGGCCAACCAAGGGTTTGTGTCTCCTTCTAATGCTCCTACTTCAGCTTCTAGAGGGAGGAACTTTACAATAATGAATCCTCCCGAGTTTCATGATTTGAAAGTTGATGAGGATCCCCAAGAGTTCATTGATGAGGTTTACAAGATAGTGAGTATAATAGGGGTGACTTCAGAAGAAAAAGCAGAGTTGGCGACCTACCAACTTAAGAGTGTTGCTCAAGTATGGTATACCCAATGTAAGTCCGAGAAGGTGGATGAAGGACCTATTGATTGGGAAGCCTTCAAACTTGCTTTCCATGATCACTTTTTCCCTCTAGAACTAAGGGAATCCAAGGTGTTGGAGTTCATCAATATTTGACAAGGAAACATGGTTATGAGGGATTATGCCCTCAAGTTCACCAAGCTATCAGAGTATGCTTTTTCATTGGTTGTCGATCCACATGCCCAAATAAGTCAATTCATATCATGGGTATCTGACTTAGTTGTAAAGGAATGTCGTACCTCTATGCTTATTAAGAAAATGGAAATATCTCAGCTAATGATATTTGCCAAAAAAATTGAAGGAGAAAAACTCAAAGAGAAGAGAATGAGGGATTCTAATAGGGCTTGATATAAAGGTGGGTTATCCAATGTTAGGACCGGTGGTGGACATGGCTATTCTTAATAAGGCCAAAGTTTAAAAAAGAAGTTTGATAAGGATAGGGTTCCATAACCTAAGGTTCATGGAGGAGGTGTGAATGCTAATATCCCTTCATTTCCTAAGTGTGCAAAGTGTGGGAAAAATCATGGAGGGAGATGTTTGATGGGAATGGGTTCTTTCTTTGGATGTGGAAAGATAGGCCACAAGCAATCCGAGTGCCCTCATGTTGCCAACAAATTATAGAAGATTATCCTCAAGGACAAGTAGCCCAAGGGGGCCAAGTGCAACAAGGTACCTAAGCTCAACCAAGGGGTGCTTAATGAAACAACCAGTTTTATTCTCTTGATGGTAGGCAAGAGGTGGAGGAGACTCTCGATGTTGTTACCAGTATATTACGGGTCTTTCACTATGATTTTTATGCCTTAATTTTTTTGTTTATACTCCCATAGGTGAGTCGGTTATGGCTAAGAGGGTCTACAGGAATTGTTCAATTTTGATTTTCCACAAAGTTACCTTATGTGATCTAGTTGAGCTTGACATGGTCGATTTCGATGTTATCATTAGTATGGATTAGCTATATGAATGTTATACTTCTATTGATTGTAAAATCTGAGTGGTTAAGTCTCAATTCCCTAATAAACCTATCCTAGAATGGAAATGTAGTAATTTCGTGTTCAAAGGTCCATTCATTTCGTGCCTTAAAGCTCGGAAAATAATTTCCAAGGGTTGCACTACCATTTTGTATGGGTTAAGGGTACTAATTCTGAAGCCCCTACTCTAGAGTCAGTCCCTACTGTTAATGAGTTTTCGAATGTGTTTCCCCATGATTTGTCCAGTGTTCCTCTCAAAAGGGAAATTAACTTTGCCATAGATATTCTTGCTGATACTCAACCTATTTCTATTCCTCCTTACCGTATGGCTCAGGCAGAACTTAAGAAGTTGAAAGAGAAATTGAAATACTTGTTAGACAAAGGTTTCATTAGACCTAGTATATCCCCATGGGGTGCTCCCATTTTATTTCTTAGAAATAAGGATGGTTCACTTTATATATGTATTGACTATCGGCAATTGAAAAAAAGTGCTCATAAAGAATAAATATCTGATTCCAAAGATTGATTATTTGTTTGACCAATTTCAAGGGGAAGTTATTTCTCTAAGATCGACATCCAATTCGGTTATTACCAACTAAGAGTAAGTGAGTGTGATATTCTCAAAATGATATTTCGTACAAGGTATGGCCATTATGAATTTGTAGTTATGTCATTTGGATTGACCTATGCCCCTGCGACCTTCATGGACTTGATGAATAGTGTGTTCAAGCAATATTTGAACATGTTTGTAATTATGTTTATTGACAACATTTTGGTTTACTCTCGGAAAAGAAGGAGCATGCCAATCATTTGACATTGTGTTGCAAACTTTAACGGATAAGCAATTATTTTCCAAGTTTAATAAGTGTGATTGGCTAAGAGAGGTTGCTTTTCTTGGTCACATTATGGTAGGTGAAGGGATTATGGTTGATATTAAGAAAATTGAGGCGGTTAAGAATTGGCCTAAACCATTGTCTTCTTAGGATATTAACAGTTTTTTGGGACTAGCCAGATATTATTGAAGGTTTGTGGAAGGGTTTTCCTCTATTTCATCACCTTTGACTAAGTTGACTCAAAAGAAGGTATAGTTTTAATAGTCGGAAGCTTGTGAGAAGATTTTTCAAGAGTTGAAAGATCGTCTTACTACCACTCCTATTTTGACCTTACCAAAAAGGTCTGATGGTTTTGTTGTATATTGTGATGCCTCAAGGGTTGGCCTTGGTTGTGTCTTGATGTAACATGGTAAGGTTATCACCTATGCTTCTAGGAAACTTAAGGTGCATGAAAGAACTTATCCAACTTATGACTTGGAACTAGCGGCAATGGTGTTTGTTTTGAAGATTTGGAGACACTATCTTTATGTTGTTCATATGGATATGTTCACCAATCACAAGAGTCTATAATATGTGTTTAAGCAAAAGGATTTGAACCTTTGGTAAAGGATATTGCTCGAATTGTTGAAGGATTATGATATGAGTGTATTATACCATTAGGGTAAAGCTAATGTGGTTACCAATGCACTAAGTAGGTTGTCCATGAATAGTGTTGCACATGTTGAGGAAGGAAAAAAGTAATTAGTTAAGTATTGGCTCATTTAGGTATTCATTTAGTTGACTCTAATGATGGAAGTATTCGTGTTCAAAATAGTTTAGAGTCATCTATTATGATGGATGTCAGGCTAAGAAAGATAATGATCCAGTGTTGGTTGAGTTGAAGAAGTCGGTTTTCAAAAAAGCTATTGAGGCTTCCTCCCAAAGGGGGGATAGTGTGCTTTGTTATCATGGCCGGTTGTGTGTATCTAATTTTGATGGTTTGAGAGAGGTGATATTAGATGAGGCCCATAATTCATGGTATTCAATTCATCTGAGATCCACCAAGATGTATCGCGACTTGAGGGAGGTGAATTGGTGGAATGGCATGAAAAAAGACATAGCGGAATATGTGTCAAGGTGTCCTAATTGTCAATAAGTGAAAATTGAGCATAAAAAATTGGGAGGCTTAGCTCAAGACATTGAAATTCCTACTTGGAAGTGGGAAGATGTGAATATGGACTTTGTGACGGGTTTGCCTTAAACTAAGAAACAACACGATTCTATTTGGGTTATTATAGACCGAATGACGAAGTCGACATATTTTCTATCGGTTAAGACTTCCTACGGTGATGCCAACTATGCGAAATTTTATTTTAGCAAATTGGTAAAACTTCATGGTATTCCTTTGTCTATTATATCAGATCGGGTTACTCAATTCACTTCACGTTTTTGGAAGTCATTTCAAAAGGGTCTTGGTACAAAAGTCACGATGAGTACCATTTTTCATCCTCAAATAGATGGGCAAGCCAAAAGAATGATTCAAACTTTGGAGGATATGTTAAGGGCGTGTGTTATTGATTTTAAAGGAAGTCAGGATAAGCATTTTCCATTGATTGAGTTTGCCTACAATAATAGTTATCACTCTAGCATCCAAATGGTTCATTTTCAAGCATTGTAGGGGAGAAGATGTAGGTCCCTGATGGGATAGTTTGAGGTAGGTGAGATGGCCTTGATTGGTCTAGATTTGGTAATAGATGCTATAGAAAAGGTGAGACTCATAAGGAAGAGGTTGAAGATGGCTTAAAGTTATCAAAAGTACTATTCGGATTTTAGAAAAATGGAGCTTGAATTTGAGGTGGATGATTGGGTCTATTTGAAGGTTTTACCCATGAAGGGTGTAATGTACTTTGGTAAGAAAGGGAAATTGAGTCCTAGATATGTTAGACCTTATAAGATATTGAGGCGTATTAGAAAGGTGACTTATGAGTTAGAATTTCCATTTGAGGTGGTTATGGTTGATCCGGTGTTTTATTTATCTATGTTGAGAAAGTTTGTGGGTGATACAGAATCCATCGTACCATTGGAAGATGTGAGTGTTGAAGAAAACTTAACCTATGAGGAAGTTCCGATGGAAATCTTAGACCGGTAAGTGAAGAGGTTAAGAAACAAAAAGGTTGTGTCCATCAAAGTATTGTGGAGAAATCAATAAGTGGAGAGCACTATGTGGGAAGTGAAAGTGGACATGATAAAGTGTTATCCGTATTTCTTTCCCTCTACTCAAGTCTAAGGTGGTAAGTTGTTCATATTCAAGATGATTGAACTCTTACGTATTCAATTCCTTCTATGTCATTCATATGCATGCATGCTCATGAAAGTTGATTTTAAGTCATGTTTTATGTTAAGTTTTAAAATAAAATCTCATGTTCTATGAATTTCAAAGTGTCATTGTATTCATATTGGGTTGCTAGTCCTCTTTTTGTGTCCTTCCTATGCTAGTTGAATCCCATTCGAGGATGAATGTTCCAAAAGGGAAGATATTGTAAGACCCTGGAAGTTGGAAAGTTGGAACCCAAGATAATTCCTCTAAATATTGACTGACCTTAAGCCTACGATTCACTCTACGACTCGTAGCTCTTTCTACGACTCATAGGGATAAGTCATAGAGGAAGCTTTTGAACCTCTCTAGACCAAAACTCAGAAGATGTCCTCCGACTCCACAGGATAAGTCATCGTCTTTTTGACGAGTCATACGGACGGTTCGTAAAAACACTTCAGAGACAAGAAAACCTGTAGGTTTTTGGTCCTGCAAAAAGACAAGGGTATATGACCCGTAATTCTTTTTTATGAATCATAAGAATAAATCGTAGAAGCAACTTTAGAGGCCCAGAAAATCAGAGTTTGGATGACCTGCAGACGAGTCGTCTTGTCATTTTTCCTACGACTTGTAGAGTACCTTTTGTAGGTTCTTCCAACTCAAATTAATAAGGGCTGGTTTGGTCCTTTCCCCTATGTTTTATCAATGTATGTGAACATTTTTGGGACTAGATTAATTATATAATTGTCCTAAATATTCCTAAGTCTATTCTTTTCCCTCATTAACTGTAAGATCACTTTTAAGACTTCTCTCCCAAGGTTCCTCAAGAGATCTTCATCTTTCTCAAAATCTTGGATAGGGTTTCTTCAAGAACAAGTCTCCTTTCTCAATAACAAGCTCAAATTCATTCAAGGTACTTTTAAAAATATCCTTGTGATTTTTAATTCAATAGCCCTGATTTTAATGATTATGCATTGGGTTTTCTTACTTGTGATCAATTCAATGATATTTGATTAAATTATGTATCTATTTGATAATATCTTCATGAATTATATATGCGATTGATACGAGTAGTTTAATCATGCATGTTTTTAATCCAATTTTCAAGGCTTTCAATCAAAATGACTATGTATTCAAAGTTTTACCCTAAATTCAAGTATGATATATGATTATGAATTTCAATTATGATCAAGGTATGAATTTCATGAAACTTATGAAGAAAGATGACTTAGGATCCTTAATTGGTGACCTAGGAACCTAATGATATGAATTATGCAAGTATAATATTGTGATGTAGAATGGCTTTTACTCGCATTGCAAGTTTGATATGAAAATGAGCTACTCTATGATTTATGAAGTTTATGAACAAGATTATGATTATATGTTAAGTATGATTACTATGTTATGTATTTCGTAGGATTTAACTTAGCACCGAATGATGACTTTAGGTGGGGGCTCAACCTACGGGGTCCTTATATAAAGTCTCTTATCTCATAACTACGTGTTACTATAGGATTTCCCTTGTTGGCCTAGATAGTGGATCCACATATAGTGCATGTTTATGACCTTTCTAGTAAGGTAGAGTCTACCTTGGCAAGTAGATTCCCTTTTCTTTCGTTGTATGGGGAGACATCGGGATTACATGTTATAGGTCGCATGGTCTTATTGTCAGTTATGGTTCTATCCCACATATGTATACTCTCTTTATGTTCTTTATGATTTCAACTATGGCTCTTAATTGCTTTGATATTATGGTTTTCTCATGACTTTCGTTATCCTCTTTATCATGCACGTTCTTTGATCATTGTATCCTATGATTTATATTGCATGTCATACCCACATACTAAGTACATTAAAAAGTACTAACACATATTTGTTTCCTACATTGTCTCATAATGTAGGGGTCGAGGATCACATTCCTACCGTGGCTAGTTAAGCTTCCACCGTCAGAGTATTGGTGAGTCCTCTTCTATCGATGACTAGTTATGAGTTGGTTCTTTCTTTCAAAGATTTTTACTGCATTTATGTTGAGTGTAATCTAGGAACTTGTATTAGCCCCTGCCCTTCTTGTTTAATAGAGGCATTTATTGGACGAAATGGTGTAAAGTCTATGTAGTCAAGTTTACTCTTTCCTTATGATTCATGATTTTAGACTCTTCCCTATGTTATTTCTTATTTACTTTACCTTATGCATGCTTACAATATGTCAAGAGTCTTGGTTCGATCCCTTTGAGATTTCGATCAACGTGTTACGACTAGCCCTAAGTCAGGTCGTGACACTTATCTTCTTTCATAATTATTATTCACTGCTACCAAATTCTTACAATAGAATAAAGAAAATCAATTGGGCAGGTTTCAGACTTACCATGTACTGCTACCACATTTACTTTAGATAATGGAGCAAATTCAATGGACCAAATTTCATAACTTTTCATCAAAAATATATTATTTTTGCATTAGTCATTATTGTATCATCACTTGATGCATTAAGACTCAAACTCAAAGTCTTACCCTTATGAAGATGTGTTAGGCCATAATTCTATGGGATTCGAACCCAATCTCTTATACCATGATGCATAAAAATTCAAATTGATGTCTTACCCCATTGATGTGATGGAACTTGAATCCATCGTCTTACCCTTCAAGCAATGGCATAGTAGATTAAAATATAATAGAAATCACACTCAGGCCTTTATATATATATATATATATATATATTAATGATGGCATGTACACTTCTACCAGTAAAGTATCGACCTAATCCGTTACAATAGCAAGAACAGTAAAGAACAGAAAGAAAAAATACAAATTTTTTACGTGGAAACCCCTTGCTCAAGGAAAGAAAAAACCACGACCTGTCTCACAGGATTTTACCCAAATTCCATTATCAAACAAGGAGCAAAGAATGATTGCAACCTCTTGCAATCCTAAGGATTAAATTCTTAATTCCTTCCTCCTTACTAAGACATCTGGAATCTTTAATCACTAAGCAGCACCTCTACTGCCCACCATACCAACTAACTCTAGCTGATATAGACTTCAAAAAAAAACTCATCCTAGCTAACTCTAGCTACGGATCTTTGAATGAGCAACAAACAGATGCAAATAAATACCAGACTCCTTTATATATTATGACTTAGTTCACAAGACATGAGCAAAGAAATAAACTTAGAAACAATACACAATGACAATCTTGAGCTCCATTGTTATTCCTTCATTTCTATTTCTTAAGAGTGAAAGTGTTCTTTCCTTCTTAGTTGTGCGAGAGATGAATTCTTGAAAGATTTTTTGTAAAAATACAAGTGAGACATAATATAAAATGATTATGTCCTCTTGAAGCAATCATATTGGCCAAGAGACCTATCATAGCCCGAGAACCCACAAAATGGTTACACAGTGCATTATTTATCAACTGTCACTTTTATTTTCACCTAGCTATTCGATTCTAACCTCAAATCAGATTCCATACAAGATCTCAGTTTGTCAAATCATCAAAACTATAATCTAACATTTTCCCCTTTTTGTTGATGACAAACTCAACTACAAAAGTTTTCTCTCACAATCAATACTTACACCTAGCTATTCAATTCTAACATCGAATCAAGTCCCATAACAGATCTCTGTTTTTTAAATCATCAAAACTATAATCTAAAATTTTTCTTTTTTTGATGATGACAAATTCAACTACAAAAGTTTTATCTCACAATCAACATCATACTCAATCAATCAGCACTACACATTTCATAAAAATTTGTTTCCCCATATCTTATTGCTTCCCTTTTACATCCCTTCAACTAAGTCCTTCTCATTCCACACAACACAATCCCCTTATTTTCCCCCTTTTGAGATTATTAAAAAGGCAAACAGTAAATCAAGTTATATAACAATACAATTTATGATAGACTCATAGTAGAAGAGAGAGGCATGAAGCGAGGAATAAAAGCAAGTGATTCAAAACATCATTCATTTATACAAATAAGATAGACATTACAGGATATTGAAATAAAGTGCAATCAAAAACCAAAAATAAAATGCCAGAAAACAAGGATAACAAAGCAGTACTTTTAGGACATGGGACTTTTATGAGAGGAAAGGTTTGGGAGCAAGGTTTTGAAGGATGAGGGTAAAGAGAGCATATGCTTCAGCATGAGTTTTCAATAATTTATCCTCAAGGTCTTCCACCTGTGCAGTAAGTTGAGCATTCTTAGCTTTTAACTTCGAGAGTTCATATGAACCTGGCCCCTCTTCTGACGCTTTAGCCAACTAAGACTTCAAATGAGAAATTTGTGTGTCCTTTTTTGCCACTAGCAAGGACATTTCCTCCAATTTATGTTTTAGTTGGTCCTAACTATTGAAAAGCTCAGAGACTTGTGACTTACCCTTCTTTCCTCCTCTTCCTTCAACAAATTCACACTCCATGAAAGTGTTAAGATATATGACCTATTTCATCGTGCCCTTCACCTCTGTTCCAAGGATTATACCACTCTCTTTAAACAACTTTGCCAAAAGGTATCCATATCTCATATCATGTTTTTCATCTTTGGTTGTCATGATTTTAGCAATGTGTTCCAGCATGAGTGCTGGAAGATTAATCTCATCCTTCTTGCTCAGAGATTCCATAAGAAATAGATTAGAGATTGTTGCAACAGTGCTCTTTTCTAATCCAGGGAGTAAATATTTCTTCACAAACTCGAAATACAATTGGAATGCACCCTTCATAAATTTCTTTAAGTACCCCAACCTTGTGTAATTTGGATACTTTCTCAATTTCTTGAATAAAATGAGATAAGGGAAATTTTTCTATGACTAACCTAATCCCCTTGATTGAAACTTATAGGTAGTTTCCAAGAACTTCCTTACTTTAAATAAAGATGATGATTGTTGACCAAAATACTCAGACTTCCATCTTCATGCAGAGATATATTATAATAAAAATCTATAACTTTATTTTCACATAGAACAGGGATTGGCATTCCAAATAGATAAGACCATCTCTGAACTTCAACATCATCAACCAAGTCCCTCATACCTGGCCTATCCAAAAACTCAGAATCAAAAACTCTACCACTTAAGACCTTATGAGTCTTAAGTATCATGATTCTTTCTTTCTTTGTAAGCACCTTTTCTTTTTCAATAGTTTCACCGGCCCTTCTTTAGAGTCTGAATCAAAACCAAGGTCTTTCGATGATGATTCAGGTTGTTTGTTGGCTCTTTCCTTTATATTTCCTTAGATGATTTCTTTTTTTTCATATGTTTTTGGTTTTTTTGTCAGTTGGTTTTCATTTGGGCTTTAGAGTTGTCACAATCCGACCTAGGACCTAGTCATAATATGGAAATCAAAATCCCAAAGGGCTTCAACCATGCATCTTGATATATCGTAAGCATACATAAGAGAAAGAAAGTGGAAATCACATAATAGAGGAAAGAGTCTAAATCATGAATCATAAAGTAAAGGAGTTTGACAACATTGACTCTACATAATTTGTCCAACTAATGCCTCTACTAAATAAGAAGGGCAGGGGATAAGACATATCCCTAGATCACCCTCAATATGAATGTAATTGAATTCCTTGAAATTAAATAATCAACTCATAACTAGTCCTCTGATAGATGAGAAATCACCAAACGTCCGCTGGATGGAAGCTCAACTAGCCATGTGGAGGAATGTGATCCTCAACCCCTATAATATGAGACAATATATGCAACAATATACGTTAGTACATTTGAATGTACTAAGTATGTAGATATGTCATGCAACATAAATCACAAGATGCAACGATCAAATAACGTACATGGTAAAAAGAATGAGTAAAGTAGTGAGAAAACAACCATAATGACCAAAGCATTTAAGAACCACAGCTGAAATCATAAAGAAGCATAAAGTGAGTATACATATGTGGGATGGAACCATAACCGACAATAAGACCATGGGAGCTATAACATGGAATCTCGATGTCTTCCCACACAATGGAAGAAAGGGGAATCTACTTGCCAAGGTAGACTCTACCCCGCTAGGTGGGTCATGTACATATGCTATATGTGGATCTAGTAGCAACTCCATAAAGGCAAATCCTATAGTGGCACATAGTTATGAGACAAGAAACTTTATCTAAAGACCCCATAGGTCGAGCCCCCACCTTATGTCATTATTCGGTGCTAAGTTAAATTCCACGGAATACATAACATGGTAATCATACTTAACATATAGTCATAATCTTGTTCATAAACTTCATAATCCATTGAATAGCTCATTTTCATATCATACTTGCAATGCGAGTAAAAGCCTTTTGACCTCACAATATCATACTTGCATAATTTATGTCATTAGGTCCTTAGGTCGCCAATTAAGGATCCTAAGTCACCTTTCTTCATAACTTGCATGAATTTCATGTCCTGATCATAAATCTGTATTCATAGTTCATACTTGAATTTAGGGTAAAACTTGAATACATAATCAATTTGATTGAAAACCATGAAATACGTGAAAATCATTGAACTTCATAATCACAATTCATTTAAATAATATTTAAAGTAGCCTCATACATGGGCATCCATAATTCAACTTGAAATCATGAAATTAATGTAGAATCATGCTTATAATGATAATTGAAAATAATTAAAAATGTAATTGAAATAGCCCAATGCAATTCATCAAAACTAGGGTTGGAGACCAATGAAATTTAAATAGATTTTGAGGAAAAACTTGGGACTCCATGGGTGAAAGAAAACCATGGATCAATCCTCACATACCTTGATGAAATCACTCAAAAATTAAAGTGAAACCTTGATGAACTTGAAACCCTATCTTGAAATTGTAGAAGATCTTTGAGAGAATCACTAAGTCTTGCCTTAGAGAAATTCTGAAGAATGAATAGAATAGGAAGGGAATTTTAAGGATTGAGTTGGGAAAAGATAAAACTACCCTTCATTAAATTCAAATTTTGGACCTACGAGTGTACTCCTATGACTCGTCCTCAAGTCTACAAATTGTAGACTTGAGTTGTAGTGAAGGGTCCTGAATTGTTTGAGATTTGGGAGCCTCTGATGTTTTGTCTATGAGTCCCTTTGATGACTTATCAAAAGGATGATGGGTGGTAAACCCTAGTCGTCTTGCATGTTTTGAAAACCTACAAATTATTGGTATCTGAAATTTTGTTACAAGTCATCCTTACGACTCTCAAAAGGACTACAAGTCATAAATGTTGAATCATAGGACTTCTCCTAAATTCTTGTCCTGAACAAACCTAAGAGCTCCATTTACGACTAGTATCTATGAGTCGTAAGAACTTCTATGAATCATAGAGTTCGTAGAGTGACACGAGGTTTTGAAGTCAGTCAACAATTTGAGAGTTTCTCCTTGGTTCCAACTTTTTGCCTTCCAGGATCTTACGGGGGTGGGTTGTTTCCTTGATGGATTTGGCTTCTTCCTTTTTACCAGTTTAGCAACAGTTCATCTGATTCAGTCTCACTATTTCCCTTTTCTTGTGAGATATCAACAACTTTCTCAAGTACTTGACTTTCGATTACAGTGCTTCTCTTATTTCTCCTATTATCAACAATTTGAGACTTATTTGATTTCATTGCGTCAGTCAATAACTTTTTTTTTGAAAACTTCTAGTAACCTTTTCCTTTTTTCTCTTTTATGACTTTTCCTAAGCTTAATATTGAAGGAGGCAACATTTGTCTCTGAACCTTCCACAATAGGGGTTGATTGTCTTTGATCATCTTCCTCTTTATTTCTCTCAGAACTAGGTAGTGTGGCCTTGGTAGGAGTCTGGTAAAACTCAAGCATATTCCCATCCTTTACTGACTCCTCCTTTCCTTCCATTTGAGATTTCAAACCTTCTTCTGTGAACATTACTTTTCCTGCGTTCCTCATTTCGTTAAAACTATGTACAACTAACTTTTCACTTGTTGTTATGATGTTCGACTCAATTCCCTTTTAAATGGGCAAGTTCCCTTCAAAAAGTTGTTCAGCAACCCAGAAGAAGAGGGTCCAAATTAAAATAAACTCTCAACATGTTTCTTCTTTTTAGAAGAAACTTTTGAGATATCTGAGGGGCTTGGAGAGGAATGTTAAGGGGTATTAAGGTCTAGGATAAAAGAATAGACAAGTAGAATAGACAAGTGTAGAACTGGGTATTTTGACAATGGATGATTTGGGTTCATCTAGATGAGAGACTAACAGAGTGGGGGTTTTGAGAGAAGTTTCTGGAGTGTGTTTAGCAACTGAGGGATACACAGTTGTGAGAGGAGTTGCTGAATTAGATTCAGGCATAGGAGAGACTATTTCATTTGAGATCTTAGGAATTTTAGAGTCCTTTTCTGGAGAGTTAGACATGATAAAATTTTGAAGCAAGAAAATGCTAAGACAAGATAGAAAGCAAGAGAGATTTAGGAGTTGAATAATTAAAAAAATGAGAAACAAGAGAATTTGAAAGATATGAAAAGACTTATTTGGCCCCTCAAAGAGTTGTGATGTTTTTGAAAGGATGTAATTTTACAATGGTTAGATAAAGGACAGTTTACACGTGGCAGTCGTGTAAATTAAACAATATTAAAAATGCAAGCTTTGAGTAGGGATCAAGTCCCCTTTATAGTATGAATGTGACGGTTCAGATATTTCTTGACTTTTTCTCCACTTCTAAATCATCTCTAGTGCAGGTATATCTACAAAAGATACAAGATTAAGTTTATCAATAAACATGTATTATCAGAAATAAGGATACCTGCTTCCTGATCATAGTCAAATCAGGGAATTTTAAGGTTGAGCTTGGACATAAAATTACTTCCAATATTCTTAGTCTTCACATGATTCTTCTCAATATGTTACTCATTCTATTTTCCACAAGAGACACCTTCACCTTCAAGTGCCTTGAGTGATAGAAAGCTTTTAACATTATTCAATCATGAGCATTGAACAACCACTGTCCATGAATCAACAAAGACTTCTACTTTCTTCACTCACTTGCACACAGATCACTTGTTAAGCTTAGGAACCTATTTGACCCTAACTTCCCAATAAGCAGATAAAAGAGCAACAAGTGTGTTTCTTGTCCAGTTTGGTAGACTTATTTTCTTAGTCTTTGATCTAGGACCAGGTTCAACTTTCAACTTCTTCCTTTGTTCATAATACTTTGAATAGCTTTCTTCAACTCTTTTCAAGGTCGGATAATTCCTTTTTAGATGTCCATTTCTACCACAGTGAGTACATAGAAAATTGTCTGAAACAGTGACATATTTACTATGTGTATTATATAGAGGGTCTATCTTCACATAAATTATACCCTTCCCACCATTGTGTCCTTGACGAGTTAAATTTTCCAGTATTTTGGAAGAGGTTGTCCATTTAAGGGACCTACTCAGTTCTTCCTTAACACAAACTAGGTCCCTCTCCAATTGATAATTTCTTTCTAATGCCAAATTCAACTTCAATTCAGCAGATTTCAGCTTGCTTTCAAGATCAAGTTGTAATCTACTCGCTTCACCCTTTCCTTTAGCTACACAATTGAATGCATTCTTTAGTTTCCTTGACAATTCAAACTTTTTAGATTCTAAAAAAGTCATTTTTCTTTCCATTTTGGACATTTGAGAAACTAAGGCAACCTTTAGTTTCCTTGACAATTCAAAAATTTTCAGATTCTAGAAAAGTCATTTTTCTTTCCATTCCAGACATTTGAGCAACTAAGGAAACCTTTTCATCTTGAAAGATGTCAAAATTACTGCTCAAAAGATCCCTCTCAGTAGTTAATTCATTAAGGGACTCAATCAATACTGCAGCCAAGCCTCACAATTATTTAGAAGAATAAGTATTCAAGTTCTGTTTAAAGTTATCAAGAGTTACCTCTTCATCATCTGACTTTGCGATGAATGCAAACAATGAATTGAATGCATCTTCATCATCTTTAATAACCAGGCATAGAAACATCTTCAGGATGTTCAGATTCCTTTAATTCACTTAAGTAGATGCCCAAAAAAGCTAGGGCCTTCTTCACTATCTGATCTGCTGCATCTCTTCTTTTGGATTTTTCAAGGACCTAGTCCCTCTTATTATCCTTGTCACCTCCAAACTTTACATAGTCTTTGTATTTCAATTTGTGCATGGGACAATATCTAATAAAGTGTCCTTGTTTGACACACTTATAACATAGATCAGTAGCAATAGCTGACTTACATGAGTTCCCTTTCTTCATGAATCTTTCTTGCTTTCTCACTATCTTCTTAAACCTGTGAGTCAGATATGCCAGGTCTTCATCTTCCTTACTAGCATCACTAGGAACAACCTTGAGTGCTAGAGATTTATCATTTTTGTTTCCTTATTAAATAAATCTTGTTGCTTGTTGAGCTCATGAATTTGAAGATTACAATTCAACTCATCCATGGTGAGGGTTTTCAAATCCATTTTGCTTCAGTAATGGCATCAACCTTGCTTTTCCAAGATTTTGAAAGTACCCTCGACACCTTTCTGATTTGTTTACTAGGATGAATAGGTTCTCCCAAATACCTTAGTTCATTTGTAATAGAAGAAAGCCTAGTATGCATCTCATGGATAGAATCACCTTCCTTCAGAGTGAAATTTGCATATTGGATGATTAGCATGTCCAGTTTTGACTCTTTTACTTGAATAGTACCTTCATGAGCAGTCCTCAAATAATTCCAGCTTTTTTTTGTTGATTCACAAGTAGAAATCATGTTGTATTCATCTGGTCCTACACCACAAACAAGTAGCTTCTTTACTCTATAGTTCTTCTTCACTTTCTTTCTGTCAGCTTTATTGTATTTCCTTCTTGTCTTTGGAGAAAGTCTAGTAATCTAGTATTATTTCACTTCATTCATAGGAACATGTGGTCCATATAATGTAATGTTCCATAATTCACTATCTTCAGCCATAATATAATCATACATTCTAGTCTTTCACCAATCATAGGGCTGACCATTAGAACTAGGAGGTCGAGATGTTGATTGTCCTTCTTCTAGATTAGTAGGAGCAGTCATTATCACAAGATTCATTCTAGGTGTTAACCTTATAAAGAGTCCTATTCTGATACCAATTGATGGCATATATGCTTCTACCAGTAAACTATTGATCTGGTCCCTTACCACAACAACAACAGTAAAGAACAGAAAAGTAAAAACACACGTGTTTTATGTGAAAACCCCCTTTCTCAAGGAAGGAAAAAATCACGGCCTTTCTCATATGATTTCATCCAGATTCTATTATCAAACAAGGAGAAAAGAATGATTACAACCTCTTGCAATTTTAAGAATTAAATTCTTAATCCCTTTCCCCTTTCTAAGACACCTGGAATCTTTAATCATTAAGCAACACATCTGCTACACACTACATCAACTAATTCTAGCTGATATAGACTTCAATAAAAACTCATCCTAGCTAACTCTAGCTACGGACCTCTAAATGAGAAACAAACAGATTCAAACAAATACCAGACTTCTTTATAGATTAGGTCCTGGTTCACAAGAAATGAGAAAAGAAATAAAACTTACAAACAACACACAATGATAATTTTGAGCTCTATTGATGTTCCTTCGTTTCTGTTTCTTGAGAGTGAAAGTGTTTTTTCCTTCTTGGTTGTGTGAGAGATGAATTATTGAAAGCTTGTTTGTGCCAATACAGGTAAGACATAATATAGAATGATTATGTCCTCTTGGAGTGATTCTATTGACCAGGAGACCTGTCACACTGACATAGCTCGAGCACCCACCAAACGGTTACATCAGTATACTATTTGTCGGCTGTCACTTTTATTTGCACACAATAATTCGATTCTAACATATGATCAAGTCCCATATCAGATCTCAGTTTGTCAAATCATCAAAACTACAATCTAACAATTATCATGGTCAATAATAATATTAGGAGCAAATTCAGTCATAATAAGGCTTTGAGAGTTTTGTCACCTCTTGTGGTTATAAATGTAAATAAGTTCCTCATAAATACCACTTCAAAAATCAACATATAAATTTACCTCTTTATTCTTCAATTCTTTTCTAAAATGAAGAACTGTTAGTATATTAATAAACCAATGAATAAAGTTGTTAAGAGTAAAACAAACCAATATGTTTATCTCTTGATGTAACACATATATACTAAAACAAATTATTAGTATAAGAGAAACTTCTGAAAATTCTAATGTGTAATTCCTAGTGCCTCGTGTAATAATCTGAATAACCATTTATGTCATCTCAATTTTGCTTCTAACGCAATTAATTTTTAACATAGTAATTTTCAAGCCACTCTCTTTACCTTAAGCAACCACTTACAAAATAACAAACAAGCAAGTGAATAACAGGAAGAAAAAAAACAGAACTTGTTCCTGCTCGCAAGTATTTCAGCTACAACTCTTTCGTGAAGTTCTCCAACTTTTACAGCATGTTCGTGCTGATAACGTGTTGTAAAAGATGAACAATATGGAACAAACAATATATAAAAGAGATGTGGAGAGTAGACCGTAGAGATCATCTTATTTAAGTGTCTCCACAATAGTGAATGACAATCTTATTTATAAGTTGAGTTATTATTTCAAAAGTCATCATATTAAATGTCTTAATTAATAGATATATTTTTATTCAAAATGATTCATAGAAAGATTTAAATATGGAGTGATGAGTTTTATTCTATGTTACATTTAAATAGCATACACATTAAGAATAAATAATTATGAAAAAGTTCATTGAATATCAGTTACAACTCTTGAACTTCCTAATATAGTCAATGCCTATTAATTAAAGTACCAACTTTTAGAGTCTTGGGAGAAAAAGTCAGAGGCCGTGATTCGATTTCCATGAAAGTATGTAACTTTGTAGCTTCATATGAATTCTCGATGAATATGCAAGATACAGGCTTAATACTACAGAGGAATGTCACTACTGCTCTTTCTCTTTATTCATTGAACATTAATGTATTTGCTTCACAGACGTTACTATATCCTTCCTCAAAGTTTACAGGAGATGTAGCCTCAAATTATCAAATTATTTGACCTCATGATATCAGTCAAAAAAACAACCTTCCAACCAAGTCACTGAAAAATTGTTTATAGTGTTAGTGTAATACAAGTTAAATCCTAGTATATGAAATACTTATGACATAACATATACTGTGTTGCTCCATGTACAAAAATGACCACCGAATATTAAATATGCCTTTGCAATAATTATACTTCAAGATTCTTCATCTGCTTCATAGTCTTCAAGATCTTCTTCATCAATAGACATTATTTTAGATACACCTCTCCTAGAACTTCTTATTTTAGGAGTCTTTAATCCCAACCTTGACTTCTTGTTTACATCGTGTCCCACTTCATCTTCTTTCATCAAGTCACTAGGCGGTAAGAAACAGTCAGCGGAGAGTCCCTTTATGTTAAAATCGACTTCTTCAATAGTCCAAACTTCTTCCATCCTTGTCCTAGTGTGTCCTTCAGTGTTCTCACCAAACCTGAACAAAGAAACAGAGGTCCTGCCAGCATGTGCAATATTAACACCATCTATCGTTCGATAATCGAGGATTAATGACTCCATTGTTGTTTCCCAAAATACATCATTTCCCGGAGCTTTAATTCTTAAAAGATGAGTGTCTTCAAGCTGGAATAAGAGGCCTGTTCTTTGGCTGAAGTAGCCCCACACAGTGTGCCTCATTACCTCAACTTTGCTGCTGCTTCTTTCTTTCAGAGTTGAGGGCTCTGCTTCAAGCTTTAGTACGAAGCAGTCTTCTTCATTCACTGTCTTCTCTCCAATACAAATGGACGTGGAGAATAAATTAGCAACGGATTTGGGATCAAGACCCTGTTCACATCATTAAACTTTCAGCCAGTTAGTTCATAGATTTTTATTAAGAGAGTCAAATATGAAAAAAAAATACGCAAACAAGCCAAAGGGCCAGGGGAGGGGAGAGGGGATGCGGAGAATATACTTTTAATCTTGTATGAATATACAATATAATTTTTCACTGAACCTTGCCTTGCCCCTACCTAGCTCCAGCCTCGAGTTCATACATAAACAAAATATTAAACATGTTTTATTTCTTTATACAAATATATAAATAAAAACTCTATAGCATGGTATGAAGGGCCAGGGGAGGGGAGAGGGGATGCGGAGAATGGTACCCCGCACACACATATTATGTGGAAGACTTTCATCAATATCACCAGGCAGTAAATTTTGATACTGAATATTATACTCTTCAATATTATCTTCTATTCGTTTTGGGTGCTTTTAGTCCAAGAATTTGGCCATCTTCAGAAAATGCTGACTTCTAGTCATGTTATCTATCTACCCTTATAAAATACACTAGAGAAAATGGAAGGGATTCCCAACGAACGAATAATTTTAAGTGGAAAAAAGGTCCACATTTGCTTTTTCATTCAAAATTATATTATCTAATTTTGTGCTGCATATATCTATTCATTCATATTCTTGCCATTGGCAATTATGTTATATTTTCTCTTGTCATTAGCTCCATCACAAAATGAATAAACTTCAATGTTCAAATTCTAGATAAAAGTCAAATTTACCTCTTAAAATTAAATTAATACTATTAGGATTTCCCTAACATAAATGTTGACTTTTTCGTGTAGATGCCAGATCATAGAGGTTAAGGCTAAGATGTGTGCACATTCATAACAGATGTTAATTGGAGTATTGATTAAAATCAATCATTGATTTGAAGGACAACTCAGGTCGTCATAGGAATATGGCCCCAAGAAAGAAAAAGAAAAAGTAAAAGCTGTCATGACCATATGGCAATGAGCTTTAACTTTAAGTAGTAAAAGTAAAAAAATACAAATACCAAAGGAATTTTGATCATATTGACGATGATTTCACACTTCCCAAGTTCCAATTAAAGTGATTAATTAAATATGAGGCCCCACAAAGTGAAAGAACATGCATGGTTGTCAGTTGGAGCAGTCAAAGAAGTGATGTCGCCCTTCCCCACTCATCATGGGGCAAAGAACACAATGCTCGCTACTTTATTTGCCAATTATTGTCCCTTTCAGAAGAGGGCTCGAGTTTATGGTAAAAATATTCACTTCACTTGGTAATTGAAGTATTAAATCATCACCAACAAAAGGAGTTACCATTATTCACGGATTAAATAAAGTAAGAGAAGGCTGGTAATTTTTATTTGAAATTAAGTGACTACATTGATTTTGAAAAGAATTTTTAATATTCATGTAACATGTTTAACAGTTTAACATGTTATTTTCTCTAACTCTTCATGTGGTGCACTTTTTTTTTTTCTCCGTCATACTTTCGTTATTTTGGACTAATATAATTTTTCATTAATAAGATTACTTTTAATTACAAAAATATGTATCAACTTATTTTCTGCCACAAGCTTAAAAAGTTCATTTGTATATTTGAATCTAAAATACTGTCATATAAATTGGAATGAAAAAAAAACAATTTTTCAGGTTATACTACAAATAAATAAAATTATATGGAGTATTTAAGTTAAAAAAAATTATACACCACAATGCAAATGCAGTTCAAGATAACGTAAATACCTGTAAGGAACGACGAAGAGGCCTTGCAGGACCACGAGAAGCATGGGAATGATGCCATGGAGTTTGTCTCCAAGCCACCTTACCATCACTTCCAGCACTTATTTTACACCCTGAAACTACCAACTCTATGCTCCACAGGTCAGGTCTCTTCTGCCACAACACGAATCCTCCCATTTCTCCACTCCCATTTTTCACACTCTTGATCTTCATCATATTGCCTTTGTTCAAACCCATACCATCTCCCGCAGTAAACTCAGACGCCAGCATCATTATCTTTCCCATTGCGTACATACTATCAATGGAATTCAGAGCACCTTCTCCCCCTGCTGCCGCTATGTACTGTTGTACTATATATTTCGCCATCGAAGCCTCCTGAATAGGTTGAAGATATAATTAAATAAATAAGACGTGTCATTTCTAATATATTTACGCTCTTAGATGAGAGTATCATAGATTTTGGGTACAAATTGTGAGTCAAAATATAAAGAAACAAACATACAAAGATGATCAAAATGAACAAACATGATAAGGCCTGTTAATTAAGGAGATTGTTGAAAATGTAATTCAAATAAAGAAAAATATATGTTATGTTGTTTAAAATATTAAATTTTAAAATGAAATGATCATATAATTCAGCGCTTAACATTTTCTTTTAACCAACGGTAGAATTAAAATAAAGAATTGTTAACTTACGATGGGATGATCATTGATCTTAGTGTTGAGAGAGTGTTGAAAGCGGATAGGATGAGGGATTAAGGGAGCACCAACGACGCCAAGCAAAAGTTGAATTTCAGCATCTCGGCTACCAAATACGGAAGCAGCTGACTTGTCGTCCTTGTGATATTTCATGTTCTGTCGTGTCCTATGAGCAAACATTTCTTCTGGGATGGGCACTTCCAGCACTGTTTCCAGCCCATCTTCTCTATCCAAGTTTGGGCACATTGTCCTCATCTGGATATAGAGAGAAAATAAAATGATTCTGATGATCAATGATTGTTATGGAAGAGAAATGGGGTTAGAATTAAATGACAAAGAACTTATTTTTGTGTTGATGGGGTAGGGGGGTCGCTTTTAGGGGGTTAGGAAGTGAGAAAGCAACTAGTGGAGTACTAAAAGAAAAGATTCTTGGATTCAAAAGGATTTGGGAAAAGGAAAAAAAAAAGACAATTAATTTAATTTGAAACTAAGGGAGGGCCAACCGACAGTGGACGGCCATCACCCGACGTGCTTTACGACGTGATAGCACGCACTTATGTCTCTCTTTTGACTGTTGGTCGAAACATTATAAGGGGATTGAGGAAAAAGAATAAAGGAAAAAACAGTGAGTCTAGATTGTGTGTCTTTCTCATGTTCCAATTATTAATGCTATCATTTACCATACAGAGGCACAACTGCAGATGAGGGGGTTAAAATAAGTTAATAGTCACAACTGAAAGTTGATCCCATATACATGTACTTTTTTAAATTCCTTTTGTCATTACAATGGAATTTTTCTTAATGCTAATGAGATACATCAAAATAATTTCATCTATGCGTTTTTTGACAAAGAAGATTTAACTGATCGCTCTTTGAATAATCTCTCTCCGGCCACTACTAATTAGTTTGAGCTGCATTTGTAGTTGTGAAATCTGCAATTTTGTGTGTAAAGTTCATTTAGGGTATGTTTGTAAAGCCACCTGAAATTGGAATTGATGTAATTACTAGGGTAGTAATTACTAGCCTAATAATTATACAGTCTAGTTTGTTTGTCATATTGTAATTTCAGTGTAATTAAAATTGTTCTGTTTGGTTGCACAAGTGTAATTACAAAGTTATATTAAATTTTAAAAATAAAAGTTACCATTCTAAATTTAAAATTTATATTAGACAAATAAGGATCTTTATAAATGATATTAAATTAAATATTAATCAATAAACATATGTTATTAAGTAATATTATAAAAAAATCTACTTATATTTTTTAAATTAGTATATTTTAAATAATTTAATCAAATATACTAAAAATATAAGATTTTTATGAACATCATGAAATGCATGTTTGATAAAAATGTTAATATTATAAATATAATGTCATAAAATTATTAAACATTTGACAAAAAAATAATCCATCAAGTTTAACTAAAAAAATAAATGTTTTGCAATGTGAAATATCAAGTCAATAGTACTAAAATAAATAAAATTAAAAATATGACATAAATTCTAAATTAAAAACAAAATTAACACAACGTACATAAATATGATATTAAAAATTAGAATACTAACAAAATTTATTTTTAAAAAGAAATAGAATAATAAATAAATAATATGAAAAATTGCATGGAATGAAAAAGTAAAGGTTGAGAATGAGAATGAGAATGAAATGAAATATGAATAATAAAAAATATATATTTAGAAAATATTAGAATAATAAAAATATATTTTTTAAAAAATAGTAGAAATAAAAAATAAATTAAAATGAAAAAATATAAATATAAATAAAAGAAGAATTTTAAAAAGTTTTATGTAATTAAATGATGTAATTACACCAATTCTTTACCCTTCCTTGGAAATTGAAAAGCATAAATACTCTCCTTCAATTACACTCAATTCCTCTCTTACCAAGTAATTCATTGATCTACCAAACATATCGAAAAATATAATTACATCTAATTACACCAAATCTCAATTACATCTGGCCTTTAAAGTATAAATTTCGACTTCTTTTGGTTTCCTAGAAATAAGTATGAATGTGGTAGTCAGTAGTCCGGCCCCTCTCTTTCAGCTCAGTAGCTTGCAAACAGAGTTCAAGTTGAACTGAATTAGCAAATAACATTCTATATATCGCCTTACTGTTCTAGTGGACATTTAATAACTTAGTACTCTGTTTTACATGCCGGTAAATTCAAAATCCTCTGATTCTACTAAACCTACTCATTGTTAACTTTTGGATATGAAAGACAACCACATGTCCCATTTATAGTCTTTTTAAGGTCTTACAATCCGTTTTCAGTTATTTATCTCTCTTTTATATATTCAATAAATTCATCAATTGACAACACACATTATATAAATCATCTTAATATTGTATATATTAAACATGAATTATTGTAAATAATATTTGCACATGATTTTTTCCGACTTTTTTTGTGTAAAATGAATTACTATCTAAGTTTAATTGAAAAGTTAGTATTTACTTATGATAACATTTTGTCTTTAGTAGCATTAGAAAATTCCACAAGAATGAAATTCTTTTTTGTTTAGTGAGAGTTCTAAATGTTTTCTATACAGCTTTCATCTACTTGATCTTCTTTTTTTAAACTACTCCAAATAGATGTCTTGTAAAATTTCTAGATCTGAGTTTGAAATGGAGAAAAGGAGTTAAAATGATATATATAGAATTATAGAATGAATGAATAGTGTAAAGTCTACTAACTCTGTAAGAATATTACAATTATTATAGTGGTTGTTAAACTACTTCTAATCAGCTCACCTTACTACTTAATTGACCTGAGCAACTAACTACTAATTACAGTTCTAATAACTAACCATAGTTGCAATTAGCGAACAAACTTTAGTTATAACTACCAATATTGATATTCACGTTCTGTCCTTGTAATTTCTTTAGTGAGATGTCTGCTTGTTAGTCTTTAGTTACAACATGATAAGTTTTATCTCTCCTTATTTTGATTTGTCTCTCGAAAACTGACAGTCTATCTGTATATGTTTAGTATATTCATAAAATATGGGATTAACTTGTTGCTATGTGCAATGCATCAATATAAATTGGCTACTCTAAGTTCTACAAACGATCCCAGCAGTGACAAAGCCGAAAATCTCACACACGACTTAATATATATTAATAAAAAGTAATATTTGACTAATAAACATAGTAATATTTTTTATATTTTCGATGAAGGTTGTTCAGTTGACCATCATTTCGTCCATGTAACTAGGCCACTGAATCCCATTAACCTTAATGATTTCAGAGGTATTTGTAAGAAGACACTTATATTCTGCTTCTGCAAACTTCCGGAAATTGTCTATTACTTTTTCGACTTTCTAGAGATCAAAGAATCAAATTTTCACCAAATTTAGCATTTGGGCAAGCTTCCCAATCTCCATCACAGAAGTATGCAAGCTAACTTGAACCTTGGCTTTTTATTAGAATTTTCATTGGTGGTGTTTGTTTCACATATTTCACTATTTTGAGTGTTGCGTCCTGATGTGATACTTTTGGTGTTCACATAAACTGGCTTAAGTATTTGTACAACTTTGTTGATATCGATCTAGTCTGCTAATTATAAGATAGTGCAGCCTCCTAATTATTCTTTTATTATGCTACAATGTCTATCAATATTGTTCTTGTGTCCCTCATATTCTGATGAATTGAACTCTGATTTAGGTCCTAAAGAAGGACACCTGCTTTGTGCCTCCTGATCCCTGGTCTAAGATCCAATGTAGTACATGTTGAAAAATAATAATCCAAATAAGTAATAACCACGATAAATAATCAGAATGTACAAGACATCAAGACTTTTAACTCTGGAAAAACTCGAACTGAGTACTATAATATTATACTGTAGTAAGATATAAAATTACTACAAATTTAATATTTAGTCATTATTTGCCTGTTTTATTGTCTTTTTAAGCATTGATTTTTTGAATTATGCTTATAATGGGTGTTTTTGATGTGTAGTAATAAAATGGTGGGAAGCTGAAATTTGGACGCAACAAGTTTTTAGGGCCGTTATCGGGGACTTAGAAATTAATTGCTTTTTCTAAATAAGATTTTCGCTCTTTGTTTAATTGAGGTTTGTTTTTATTTTTGTATATATATATATATATATATATATATATATATATATATATATATATATATGTGTGTGTGTGTGTATAATATGGGTTTTCATATATTGATATTCTTGTATTTATTGTGATGGGCACCACTTGAATATAAATTGTCATAATTTTTCCAGGAGCGGGTTGTGTATATCTCCCCAATCCTTTGGGTGGAATATTTGTGGTATATATGATCATCTAGATGATGAAATGGTTATCCTAACTCTTATATTTTATACCCGAGCCCTTATTTTATTCTTCTGTTATTTGTAATATTGACTGTAATGAAGTTGAGGATGTGGAATGTCATGCTCAGATTGGTACTATGATGAAGGAGATGCGAACAAAGCTTAGGAAAGTCATAGAGATGCTTAAGCCAAACTCGTAGAAATACAGACTGAGGTTGATACTTGTAATGATCTGCAAATTACAGACTTAGCTAATACTTAGGACAATCCTCAAATAAAATGAGTGAGTGAGCTTCCCTAAGAAGATAACATTGATGAAGCTGAAATAGTGAGTCGAGCTTGACTCAAGAAACAAGATGGAAGAATTTGATTTGCGGGGTTGCTCCATTATGGTCTTACAAATGTGGCAACATAATTTATAGAAGACGAAATTGAAGTCGTACAAGAAGTAGATTGATTTGGCTCAAATAACCATGATTATGTAGGCTCACTTGAATAAAAAGGTTGAAGCATCTGATGTGCAACCACCAATTGTTGTGGATACTAGCCAGCTTATGAAGTAGAAAAAGGAATTTCAATCATTCAACTATTTTCTTTTGGTTGATGTCATCGTTGAAGAGGTGTGCAAAAGTGAATTTTGTAGATAATACAAGTTTAGAGTTGGGGCATCTTGGAGCTCATTCTAAATACTTTTCGATATTGTGTTTGACCGGTGACATGAAAACTGAGCCTTTCAAATCAGTGGAGAAGTGTGTGGATGAGGAACAAGGCCCTTATATTCTTGTCATGATCGGATTTCTTGAGTCATGATGACACCTACTATAATCCACCAATAAGTATGTCCACCCGTATCTCGAAACTACAAGTAGTGGGGTTAAGGGTAGAAAACTAATTGAAATTAAGCAAATAACAGAAATATCAAAAGACAGAGTGGAAGCAAGCCAAATATATATATATATATATATAAAGATCACTCCCAGAACCTGGAAGTCACAAGTATAGAGCTAGTACAAAATAAATACAAGTCCCAAAAGTGGACCACAAAAATAAGATTTGTCTCAAAAAGCAAAAGACTAGTCATAATATATACATAAGGAGACTGGTAAATCCAGGACACCATGTGCTTACCCTCGTCTTCGGGTCCGACTATTGCAGACTCGATCTCAACGCTAGTAGCTAATACTCAAAATATCATCACAAAAATAGATACAGAGTGTAGTATGATTATCAAAACAACAGGTACCTAGTTAGCACCATAGGACGACTGAACAGGAAAAGTAAAAGTAATATAAAATGCTAGAATTTAAACACAACAAGAGACAAAAGTGGAAATCTAACTGGGATGCACACGAGTGTACTAAAACACAAAGAAGGAGCAAGAAGCTAACTAATTCAACCGGGTCCCCATAAGACTGGTGGGTACACTCATGCATAAGTTTCTAAGTAAAATCCGAACGAACCTCCATAAGCCCGACGAGTGCACAGAAGAGTTAAGATTAATAAAGAGAATCTGACGGTGTTTCCAAGATTACTACAACCTCCCACATACTTGAACCAAACCAACTGAGTACCTGAAACATTATTCATAGAATAATAGGAGTTAAGAACTTGAAACGAAGCGAATAAGGAATCAAGGACTTTAACCGAGATATATGGCCGAGGACTCAAACCAAAGTTGATGATAATCATGGACTCGAACAAAATTTGTATATGGCTAAGGAATCAAAAAAAGCTGAAGATAGAGATGGACTTGAACCAAAGGTGCAAATAGCGGTGGACTCTAACCACGACTGAAGATGGCCTAAGACTCAAACCAAGGCTGAAAAATATCGAGGTATGGACTTGAACCGCACCCGATAGAGTGAAGCAGGGACTTGAACCATAATTTGAGGCGAAGCGATTAGATATAGGATTGACAGTCATCCGAGCATCACGGAAAGAACCCCAAACCGAGTATCATCAATAAATCACTCCAAGCCTGAACCAAATCCAATTAGAATTGACGATCGACTTCCGAATTAAGAACCAAGTACACCAAAACTTGTAGAATGAGGGAATTATGGATATATGGCGTCAAGAGTTATGTTACTGCCTAGCTAAAGCCTAGACTATGAGATTCAAGTCTGCTATATCAGTCTACAGGGAGCTAAGCCATCCGAAGTGATGTTAAAGAGGTTCTAAAGCCTAACAGCTCCAAAAATATGTAAGTCTATAGCAATCACTAGTTTAAGACCAGACTAAGGCCAAACATGTTTTCAATGATAAACACAACCCGCAATCAAGGCACACCACAAGGTATAAATGATCAACTAACACAACCACATGCTTTCATTACCCGAAATACCAAAAAATAGCCTAACACATGGATTCTACGAACTATGTGTGATCACTACCAATTTAACCCTGCCCCCCCCAAAAAAATTCATAAAATTCAACATACATTTACATATTCAATCTTAGTCTAAGAATAGTGAAGTGGTAGCATATCTTTAGGTCAACAACAAGCGCTCCAAATTAAGTTGTCGGAGTTTTTCCCTTTCGTACGACCTTGAAATGCTACCATGCTATCAGAAATAGAATCATAATGTTGTTATGATCGTTTAGATACTAAAATTATTAATAACAGAGATGGACCAATTTTGAAGTCTAAAACAAAAATATGGGACCCATGTTGGAATTTTCAGAATTAACGAAGTGAAAGGGTCCTAATTATCTCCCTGAAATTGTGTTCCAAAATGGAAAATAATTCGGGGCTTGTAATAGTGCAAATTAGAACATACAACAATAACATCATTAAAGCTAGAAAACCCCATAGAGACAGCAGCTATAACCAAACTTTTACCTCAAATGAAGGTTTTTTGACACTTTACAAAGACTCCAATACGTTCTTCTGACAAATTTCTACTATTCAACATTTGAATCACTCAAAACAGAGCCAAGATGGGTGAGATATCGACTTTGAAAATTTTGGATCGAGAATAGCTAAAATGTGTCATTGGTCTCCATTAAAAGACCAAGGATTTGCTTTCCGTGAATGCGGCTATTGTAGCCTGCTAGAGGGGAGAACATGATGCTTGACCTCCGCAAATGCAGAGCCTGAACAGTGAACCCAAAGAATGAGGATGCAGACCACCACAAATGCGGTTAGTGTCCTGCAAATGCGGAGAACAAAGGGGATCCTCTTTACGAACATGACCTAGGGGCCCGCAAACATAGAGAACAAAATACTATTGCACCAACAACTGTTGCAATATGAGATTTTGGCATTGTCCAAGTCTCTGATGGAGTGCTCGAATTTCATTCAGAATCCCATGCGTGCAAATAAAATATGTTATCCCACCAAATTCGATATTCTGGACTCAAAAGTTGCAGTCAAAATTTCTATATGAGGTTATTTTGATAAAAAATGGATCCCACACCCAAGTCATTTTTAGTCAATTCCACAAGCGGCCTTGAGATTACATCGGAAGCCTTAGAAAGTATACGGAAGGTCGTTCTAGACCAAACTCAACATTCTAGAGCTAACTGCACTGACGAAATGTTAAATTGAGAGCGTTTTCCAAAAATATTGACCAAGGTCAAACTTAGGTTAAATTTTAAAGGCTAAATCGCCTAATGGTCCAAACTCACACCGAAAGACTCAGAGTTAACGCCAACTATGCCACCGTCTTAAAATGACCATTTCAAAGCTGATGAAATTGTCATAATTCCATTATGAGATCGTTTACCTAACATTTTAATCGAAATTCACATTTCAAGTTTCAAAAGCTTCAAATTAGGAAAATAGACATAAATCCTAAATGAACAACCAGACAACTAAACATTTAGTGCCAGCAAGTCATAAATGACTTGGGGTCACTATAGGAATACTCTAAAAGACAAAAAGAATGTATTTACTCAAAAATGACCTGGAGGGTCATTACAATTCTAAAATTTATCATGCCAAAAAGACAAAATGATATTCCTCACTTAAGGGTCAAGAAGTGCAAGATGCGATATATATTGCTCGGTTCCTTTATAATTATAGTAGGGCCCCTTGAACGGAGCCTAAAATTTGATGCAAAAATTAGGGATGCATATTCTCAAAGTAGAAGAAAAAGTGGCGAATTTAATGACGTCTTGTCGATGTTAAATCAGGCACTTACTGAGAGGCAACTCAATTTGTAATAGTGTATAGCTTCTTATTTTTATTTTTATAGTGTCAAATTTTGTTTAATTTTGTTGTGTAGATTAGGAGAATTTTGAGTACCCAAAATTGAAGCTAAGAAGCAAGTTTGAGCTTAAGTGTAGGGTCATGTGATCCTTAAAGAAAAATGTATTGTTAGCGGCCCTAGTGGGCCTCAAGGGGTGTCTCTATCCCTTATTCTTAATTATTGCTATAAATTACTTTGAGGACAAAGCATGACTTTAGGTGTGTGGTAGGATATCTTATGATAATTGTGAAGTTAAAGATGATAATGTCATAGGATTTTGTTCACTTTAAAAATATAACTTATAATTGAGTTGTTTCTTTTTATTTTAGTTTCTTAAGCGATAGATGTCATCCACTCCTCAGTTTTTTCTATGGACTCGATTCCTTTTTAAGTGTGTGTGTGTGGGGGGGGGGGGATTTAAGTGGGTAAATTTTTTATTTTCAAGAGTAATTTTTATTATTTAATTTTTTTCTGGAGAGATTTTTTTTTGACTTGGTTGATACTTGCAATTTAGGCCTAAGCTTCAATAGTGTTTTCTTTTGAGGGCATGAGTGTTAATAAAATAACATTTTTCTAGAACCTAGGCTCATGCTTGAGTCTTGAATAGTAATTTCTTATGAGTGCTTGAGTGTTAAGAAAGATCTATGTCTTTTATATGAATATCGTGTCCTTTTTCAAGAATTGACCAAAATTCAAATTATTTTTTGATTTGGGCACATATAATAAATTTTTAAAATCAAATCTTTAAATGAGATTACAATTGTACATTTCCCTTTGATTTGTACCTTGAAAGTATCTTTAAATAACACATTTTCTATTACCTTCTTAGTTCAATAAACTTATCTTTTCATTCACATATATAGTTGTTTGTTTCATATTAAAGATATCATGAACTACAATTATTTTTATCTTATTTTGAGTGATATTAACAATGTTTAATCTTCTTCTTCTTTATTTCCAACAAGAAGGTTAGCTTTTTCTTTAACATTACTATTATATTCCCAAGAATAATGTTCAAATTTATGATAGTTATAGCATTTAATTTTAGATTTTTCATACCTCATTTCATTGATACCCTGATAATAGACACGTCTTCTTCCTCCTCTTTGTCCGCAGCCACGATCACTAAGTATTTGTTAGCTTCTTTCTTCATTGTTGAATTTATTGGCAATTCTCCTATCTTTTATACCAGTTCCACAACCGCTTCCTCGTTCATTTCCTCTATAGTTCTTTTTACTTTCATAAGCTTTGAAAGATCTCTTGATATTAAGAAGTTGCTCTAATAGCTCTTCTTATTTCTTTTTGATCTTTTCTTCGTGGACTTATAAAGAACCTGTCAATTGATCTATCATCATAGAATTTAAATTTTTAGACTCTTCAAAGCACACACCACATAATTAAATTTAGGTGTTAAAGACCAAAATATATTTTCTACCACAGATGAATTGTCTAATTCATCTCCTACCTTTTTAATTGATTCATAACAGCCATTACTTTTAAGCAGTAATCTGAAATGGATTCAGATTCTTTCATTTTCAAAACTTTAAAATCATCCCTTAGCATTTGAAATTTTATCTTCTTCACTTTATCAATTCCTTGGAGAAATTTGGCAAAATAACTCATGCTTCTTTTGAGGAGGATGCATTGGCCAACTTCTCAAAAATTGCTTTATCCAAACGTTGATGGATGAGACCCTGTTGACAGTATCCCTATCCCTTAATCATCAGGCTACCCTAAAAGAACTTGTTGATTTTTCTTTCTTTTCTTTTCTTTTCGTTTTTAACTAAAATGAAGGCACATAACCCTTTTATTGATTATTAAATTGATCTTTCTTTCTTGTTTTTGCCAAGACATTTTTAAAAAAAAATTTGAGGTGCAATTTTCTTCGAATTTTGTGTACACTCTGTCTATAAATATTACGATCCAAGCTAGATTCTAGACGTGACACTGTGATTAAAATTTTGAAAGACTCCAACTAAGCCTCTTAGCATATATAGTATGATATTCAAAGCATGAAATAGAAGATGAACTCAAAATATGGAAATAAGCTCAACATAGAAATGTCAAAATAAAATGAATTCAACAATAATGGTCAAAATAAACTAAACATACTCATGAAGTCTAGAAATGCATCTTATAACCATAGACAGGGCATAGGACAAACCCTAGCTCACCAAATATAAAAGAACATAAGTCTGAATAATGAGGAAAAATAACATTACAGGTTCATCCTCTAATAATGAGGACTCACCAAAAGCTAACTCTGAGTAGATCACCAACTAGCCATATGCGAGAGGATAAGATTCGGACCCTATATTATGACACAATATAAGCAAAAGTATCTGTTAGTACATGAAATGCACTAAGTATGTGAGAAATATGCATAATAATGAATAACATACATAATAGGCATGAAACATGTGATGCATAACCAAATAACTTGAAAAGCATGAAAACATTTAATAAGGTCAATGCATCATAACAACATCGTTTAAGAGCTTATAAGAAAAACATACCCATTTTATGAGATATTAACCTTAACCGATATTTAAGACCATGTGAGCTATAACATGAAATCCGATGTAACACCCACATTGAGAAGAGAGATGCTACTTACATAGGTAAACTCCATATCATAATCATCATCATACGCTATATGTGGATCCACTAGTTAGGTCAATTAAGACAACATACGGGGGCAACGTAGTTTGGGGCTAGGGATTGCTACTAGAGACTCCCTTACCAAATCTCCACCACAAAGTCCTCTCGGTGCTAAGTTAATCCCAATGGAATAAGTAAAATATTTATCATTCATATCATTAGGAAAGAGGATAATCAATACTAATCCACATCATAAAGTATATAATAAGAATAGCTCCTTAAAAAATCATGATCATAACATAATTCGTATAGATACTTACCTTTTGAAGCATCTAAATCATGATTTCTTCATATTGTGGGAAAACCTTTAGCAATTTTATTCATTAATACTTGAAAAGATACTTGAAACGTAATTCATATCTTTTCATAAATCCTTTATAAGTTCATGATCATAAATTCATAGTACATAATTCAAAATCATATGGTGCATGGGTCCATATGAAATCAATTTAAAATCATGCATCATAATAAATTATTGCATAGTTGGGTGTTCTTGGGGTACTTCTTCCCTTCTTAGATTTTCTAGAGATGGAGGAGTCGGGAAAGTCTATGATAGAGACTAATCTTGAGCCTCACTTTGATTAGATCTAGGTGGTGATTGACTGGTCCCTTCTCCAATAGCCACATCTATTTGTTGATCTGTACTTTTACTCTTTCTTGTGACTGTCATCTTTGTTATAATAGAATAATTTCGAGGTTAGATATGATCTACCTATAAAATTTGTTCTATCGCACGATCAAAGAGATGAAAAAAATACTTAAATGTCTCGTAGCCTTCTGTTTATAGATATGGTGCACAACACACTCAAAAGTAAGACATGTAGACACGATTTTGTAGACTCCCTAGGATGACATGCTCTGATGCCACTTTTATCAAGCCTCAAATCCCATTAAGACGGACATACACCCGATGCCCTAAAGTCCTAGAGAACCAAATTACAACATGTTAAAGCTTGACAAGTTTATATAAGATACAATAGTAAAAGACCAACATACATAGGCACAAAAATTTATGTACATGTCTTGGTTGTTGAGACCACAACTGTTAAGGAACCAAGCATAACTCTACTTTATACATTAATCTACCAAGCCTCTATAAGATAGAAAAACTTAGTCTTGATCGAGAGAAGCTCCGGCTTACTCTTGACCATTATACAATATCAAAATGCATCTTCTAAAGACTCGATAAAGCCCTGAATCAACCTAGAGCTTACCAAAAATAGTTGAGTGTCGTGTGATCTTATTGAGAAGGTCTACTAGCTGGAGTACATGTACCTGCAGAATCAATACAACATCTATCATGCGGGATGTTAGTACAAAAAATGAACTGAATATGTAAGGTAATAGCATGTATAAAACAAGGGCTCAAATGAAATCAAGTTTCAATATATAAATGTATAGGTAAGGATAAAAGATTGTCTTTGCTTACTCTTGTGGGATCATGTACATAATATTCTTTTCTTTACTCTTTTTTTACTTTGTAATCTTTTTAAGGCATGTGATAAAAATGACTAACTGATCAGTGGTATAAGATAATAACAAAAGCTAGGCATTTTAACCCCTGGGATACTGTGTCCTCATATATATAAATTGGTATCGACCCATGCCAGGCATTTTTCCCTTGGGATGCCACTCTTATACACAAATTAGAATTGACCCATGCTAGGTTTTTGCTCATGGGATGCCACCCATAAATAGATAGATTGCTTCATGTAGTTTCTTTAATCTTTGAAATTGTTATTTTTGTGGTCATAATCATTTTTGAGCTTCAGAACTATGGACCAGTAGTAGAAGACATGTGAATATGCACTTAAGGCAGTAACAATGATACAAGGAGAAAATATAACATCAATGTATTACTTAAGAGCTTAAATAACACAATGTACCTTATTTGATTAACTAAGAGGGGAACTCACAAAGCACGTTGTTGAAACTACTATTTTCTCATACCAAATACTTTGAAGAGTTAAAATGCACAATGAGTATAATTTATATCTGAATACAATTTGTATCAAAGAATCCAATTGTATCAATATAATATTACATCAAGTTCAAGTGTATTAACGAAATATAATTTGTATCAACGAATAAAATTGTATCAATATTATATTTCATAATAATTGCATTTGTATTCATGTGTATTTGTATTTGTATCAATGAAAGAGAGCTTTGATCTGTTGCCATGTGTATCTTATATTTGTATTTGTTGCCATGTGTATATGTATTTATATTTTTATTTATTGTCTTGTATGTATTTGTATTCATCTGTTGCCATATATATTTGTATTTCATATCACTGAAAAGGATCTATATATTTGTATTATTTGTATCTGTATCATTGACCGTTAACATTTGTATATGTGTAATTGATTGTTTGTAATGATCCTCTAGGTCATTTTTGAATTAAATTTTTTTCATCGTTTAGAGCATTTCTGTAGCGACCTCAAGTCCATTATCGGTCTACAGGTAGGCTACAGCTATCCCCTCTTTAGATTGAGCATGTTAGGCATTTGTATATTAAATTGTATGAGTTTGGGGGTGTTTGGGTGTTGAGCATGCTAAATTCCTAGAATTCATGTCTTAGGCTATGTTTTTGAGAAATTCTGTCTACTAAAGTATGTCTTCTATTATGGTTAATCATTCGTACCTCGTGGTTTGTACTATGTGTTTGGTTTATGTCATTGAAAGCATGTTTGTCCTTAGTCTAGGCTTAGACTAGTGGTTACCTTAGACGTGCGTATTTGCGATGATGTTAGGCCTTGGAACTTCTCTGATATTGCTTCGAATGGTTTAGTTCCTTGTAGAATGATATAAAAAACTTGAGTCTGATAGTCTGGGCCTTATCTAGGCATTAACAAAACTTTGGGACCTTATAACCATAATTTCTTTACTTTCATTGGTTCTGTATTATATGACTCTTGGTTCTGAAAGTCTTTTCGTCGATTCAGATTGGATGTGGTTCGAGCTGGATTGATTTATTGATGGAACTTGGATTGGGGTACTCCTTGTGATGCTCAGTTGGTCGTTGATCCTAATTCATACTGATTCTCCTCTACTCATAGTTCAAGTCCCCAAATTACTCCACCGGGCGCGGTCAAGTTCTTCCCTTGGTATTATTGCCTCAATTCAAGTCCCTAGCCATAATTAGTCGTGGTTCAAGTCCACCATCACTATCAGCCTTGGTTCAAGTCTATAGCTACTTATTAGACTTGGTTCAACTCCATAACTACTATTACCTCGGTTCAAGTTCTTGTTCTCTTTTACACGTGGTGAAGTCCACAATTATCCAAACCTTGCTTTAATTCCTTGATTATTTCCAAAGCTCGGTTCAAGTCCATGATCCTCTTATATTTATTCGTTCAAGTCCATTACGTTTGCATGTGTTGGTTTCAAGCTCCAGATATTTAAAAGGATTTGGTTTAAGTTTGTGGAATATGGTGACACTGTTGGTACTACCTTAGAGTTCTTTATGTCATTTCAACTATCTTTGCACCTATCAGGCTCATAGGAGTTTGGTCGGGTTGTTACTTTTAGACTTGTGCATGAGCGTACTTGTCGAGTTTATGGGAGCCTAGTGGATTTAGCTAGTTTCTCTCTTTCTATTTGTGTATGAGTATGCTCGCATACATACTGATTTAGATTTTTTGTTCTTATCTCTGGATATGTTTAATTTGTTGCATTTCAGTTACTTTTGCTTTCCTTACTCAGTCGGCCTATGATGCCTACTGGATACCTATTGTTTTAGTACTTATACTACATTCTGCATTTTTTTTGTGATGCAGGTCCGAGTACTAGTTATCAACATTGATCTCGATCCAACTGTAGTCTTGATCGAAGGTGAGGGTAAGCACATAACATTCTGGATTTACCCATCTCCCTTTGTGTGTATATATATATATATGTATGTATATATACATATATATATATATATATTGTCTGTCTTTTGCTTTTTGACACAGTCCTGTTTCTGTGGTCCAGTTTTGGGATTTGTACTCATTTTGTAGTAGCTCTGTACATATAACTTCCAGATTCTAGGAGGGATCTTTTATTTGTATATAATTTTGATTTTCTTCTGCCGTTCATTTGTGTTCATGTTATTTTATTATTGTTTTAGTTGAATGTTAGTTTCTACCCTTTCATCCTATTACTCGCAGTTCTGGGATATGGGTCAACTTGCCTACTAAAGGGCCTTAGTAGGAGACATTATGACTCAAGGATTCGGATCGTGATAAGTTGGTATTTAAGCCCCAAGTTCACCGATCTCACTTGTATAGAGCTAATGTCTAGTAGAGTCCTATGGATCAGTGCAAAGACATCCGTGACTTATCTTTGGAAGCTACATAATGTCTTTAAAAACTTGTTTTCTTTTATATCACTGTCGTGCAGTGTGTGTCTTATCAATTACATGAAACCTCACTTGCTCCACTCTTTTACTGGATTGGTCGCATGTATGCTAGCGGTAGGAGCTGACCCTAAGGTCATGTTAGGGCTATATCTACATCTTGGGATAGAGAGTAGACTCCATAACTGAAGGTGGAGCCATATGTAGCTCCAGTACATCATCAGCCGATGGGACCGGGACTAGCTAAGCCACCACCCATGCCAAGTGTGGATCCAGACCTTCAGGAGATGTTCATCTAGATACAAGCTACTATTAGAGGTATGTAGCAGGCCTCAACTCTAGCTTCTCCAGCACCGCAGGGTCATCTTTCACCTGCAACACTAGTAGTCCAGTCACCACCGGTACCTGCTACTCAACTTGATAATCTAGAGGGTGTCATGTCACATCAAAAGCAGAAGATGCTCGGGGTTTTCCTTAGATTATGACCACCAAGATTTTCTGGAGCTATGGGTGAGGATGCCTACGAGTTTCTACTTACTTGCCGTGAGCGGCTACCAACTTTGGGATTGGTGGAGTTGAGAGGAGCGAACTTCACTTCTAATCAGCTAGACGATTTGACTCGACAGTGGTGGCATTCATATCTAGAGACCAGGCCAATTGAGTCTCCATCGGTGTCGTAGACTAGTTTTTCAAGGCTTTCTTGGCCTGGTTCATCCCTAGGAGCATCAGAGATCAGCTCTGAGATCAATTTTCATGGTTGGAGCAGGGCTCCATAATAGTGTCAAAGTACGAGGCTAGATTTCATGAGCTCTCAAGACATGTTACTATCATCCAACCTACCAAGAAGGAGAGAGTTCGGTGCTTCATTAAGGATTTGAGACTCTAGTTACGGATTACGACTCAGTCTTTAATCTCAGCGGGCCGTTCCTTTTTGGATATGGTGGACCATGCCCGTACACTTGAGAAGCTCTATTATGAGGCCCAAGGCGGAAGCTACAAGAGTGCCAGGTAGGATGATAGCCTAGGTGGACCCTGCTTTAGGCCTAAAGAGTCATATGATAGATCCCGCCAGAGGTTCCAATAGGGTCAGTCCAGTCGCCCTTTTTAGGCCTCACTTCACACTTCAAAGGGTGACCCGCATCGTCAGGGTGGCTCTAGCATTGGTCTAAGTTAGGGCCGCGATGTATTTAGATGGGTTTTTCTAGCCGAGGTAGCCAATATCTAGTTGCGAGTTGACAATCCCAGAGGTTTTATAACACTAGAGAGCTAGATTATTGGTCTCGTGAGTGCTATATCTGTAGGTCAGTCACACCAGCTCCACAGGCAACTAGAAATACAACACTATAAGCACCTCTAGTTAGAGGCAGAAGTTAGGGCCAAGACCACAATAGTGGTCATCAGGGTGCATGGGGAGTCCCCGAGGAGGCAGGACAGGTGATTAAGTAGATGCATGGGATATAGGATCCTAGGCCCACTTTTATATAGCTCCATCAAGAGCAAAAGTAGAGGTTGAGGCATCGAACGATGTGATCATAGGTACGGTTCTTTTATGCCATCAGCCCACCTCCACTTTATTTGATCCTGGCTCCACCGATTCATATATACATTTATATACTGTGCCCCTTGACTAAGTATGAGTCCAAAGACCTTAGTTGATCCATTGCGTATTTTGACTCCGGTAGGTGATTCTTTAGTAATAAATCAAGTCTTCAGATCTTGTGTGGTGACTATTAAGGGGTGAGAAACTAGGGATTACCTCTTTTTGCTTGATTTGTTGGATTTTGATTTGATTCTAGGCATAGATTGTTTATCTCCTCACCTTGCGGTCTTGGATTTTTATGCCAAGACCATTACCTTAGTCATGCCTAGTATTTAGCAGGTGGTGTGGCAGGTCACATATAGTCAGACGATGGTTGTGGTGATTTCTATTATTCGAGCTCAGAGGTTGGGGGTTAGAGGATGTTTGTCCTACTTGGCTTATGTTAGGGATGTCACTAGGAAGGGAACTACAGTTTATTCAGGGCCAATATTCTGAGAATTTGCAAATATATTTCCTGCCGACTTGCTTGGACTTCCTCTGGATCGTGATATTGACTTCACCATTGAATTAGAGCCGGGTACTCATACTCTTTCCATCCTACCATACTATATGGTCTCCACAGAGCTCAAGGAGTTAGTGTTCAGCTTCAGGATCTCTTAGGTAAGGGATTCATCTTACCTAGTGTATCGCCTTGTGGTGCCCTAGTCGTGTTTGTTAAAAAGAAATATGGTACTATATAGATGTGTGTTGATTATACACAATTGAACAAGGTGATGATGACAAACCATTACCCTATTCCTAGGATTGAAGATCTATTTAACCACAACTTTAGGGTGCCGAGGTATTTTTTAAGATTGATTTGAGATCCGTTTACCACCGATATCCCTATGATCATTTTAGGACTTGTTACATCCACTATGAGTTCCTAATGATGTCTTTTGGGTTGACTAATGCCCCTGCTACATTCATAGACTTGATGACTCATGTATTCAGGCCATATTTGGACTCATTTGTTATAGTTATCATTGATGACATATTGGTGTACTTGCGGAGCCTGGTTGAGCATGAGCAACATTTGAGGATAGTGCTCCAGACTTTGAGAGATCAACAGCTTTATACCAAATTATCAAAGTACAAGTTTTGGCTTGAGTCTATAGCATTCTTAGTGCACGTTGTGTCCAAAGATGGCATTATAGCCGATCTGGCAAAAATTAAGGCTATTCATAATTGGGCCAGGTCCATCTCTGTGACTGAGATTCATAGCTTCGTTGGCTTGAAAAGGTACAATAGGTGTTTTGTTGAAGGATTTTCCATTATAGAAACACTTTTGACTCAGTTGACTCGCCAGCATGTTCCCTTTGTGTGGTCGGAGGAGAGTGAGAAGAGATTTCAGAGACTGAAGGAGTTGCTTATAGTCGCTACTATATTGACTCTTTCTATTAAGGTTGAGGGCTTCACTGTTTATTATGATTCATCTGGCACTGGATTAGGTTCGGCACTGATGTAGTGGGGCCAGGATATTACTTATGCATCAAGGCATCTTAAGCTACATGAGTGAAACTACCCCACTCTTTACTTAGAGTTGGCAGAGGTAGTTTCTGAGCTTAAGATTTGGAGGCACTAACTGTATGGAGTTTGATGCGAGATCTACATGGATCACAAGAGCCTTCAATATTTTATGAGTCAGCAGGATCTTAATTCAAGGCAGCACCATTAGATTGAGCTCTTGAAGGACTATGAGCTTTCTATTCTTTACTATCCGAGCAAGGCAAATATAGTAGCAGACACCTTGAATCATTAGGCAGTGAGTATAGGTAGTCTAGCCTTCTTTTCTTCTATGGAGCGACCATTGACTTTGGGCATCCAATCCTTAGTTAATCGGATGATTCGACTTTATATTTCTGATTTCTAACGTGTTCTAGCTTATGTGGGAACTCAATCATCTCTATTAGATTGAATTTCCAACCGTCAATTTGAGGATGATGATTTGGTTGCTATTCGAGATCGGGTGTTAGGAGGTGATGCTAGTCAGAACACATTAGATCAAGTTAGGGTATTGAGGTTTGGTGGTCATCGCTTTGTTTCGAGAGTTAGGGGTTTGTTCTAGTTGATCCTTAGAGAGGACCATGACTCTAGATATTCTATCCACCCAGGCACCGCTAAGATGTATCATGACTTGAGGCAGCATTACTGGTGGAGCTGTATAAGAAAAGATATTGTAGACAATGTGTCTCGATGTATGAGTTGGTAGCAGGTTAAGGCAGGGCATTTGAGGCTCGGTGGCGAGCTTCAGAGATTACCCATTCTCTAGTGGAAGTGGGAGTGAATCACCATAGACTTTATTGTGGGGTTGCCTCGTACTCCTAAAGGTATTGATAGTATTTGTATCATTGTTGATCGATTGACTAAGTCAGCACACTTTCTCCTTGTTCATACTTCCTACAGTGCTGAGAGGTTGGCTCATATATACATCCGAGAGTTGGTTTGTCTTCATGGTATGCCTATTTCTATCATTTCAGACTGGGGCTCACAGTTCACATCTATCTTTTGGAGGACTTTTTAAGAGGATTTGGTACTCATTTCGACCTTAGCATAACTTTTCACCTGCAGACCGATGGCCAGTCAGAGCATACTATTCAGGTTCTTGAGGATATGTTATAGGCCTGTATTATAGACTTAAGAGGTCAGTGGGACTAGTTTTTGCCATTGGCAGAGTTTGCATACAATAACAACTTCTACTCTAGTATTTAGATAGCCCCATTTCATGCCTTATATGGTAGGTGTTGTTTCTCTCCATTCGGTTGGTTTGAGTCTGCAGAGCCTAGGTCATGCGGTACAGATTTGATGCAGGAGGCCTTACATCATGTGAGTGTGATTCAGGATAGGCTTAGGACAACTTAGAGTAGATACCATAGTTATGCTGATCGTAGGTGTTAGCTGTTAATACTTTTTGTTGGTGTCAGAGTATTCCTCTATTTATCGCCCATGAAAGGCGTGATAAGATTTGGGAGATGGATCAAGATTAGTCTCAGATATATTAGCACTTTTGAGATTTGAGGACAGTTGGTTAGGTTGCATATGAGTTAGTGTAAGACCCCAGAAGTTGAAAAGTTGAGGTGAAGGAAAATTTCAGGAAAAGGGACTGTCCCAGAAGTTAACGACTTGGCCTATGAGTCGTAGGGAATCTACGGGTAGTAGGAGTGGATCGTAGGAATAACTTTGAGGTTGGATAAGATTTTTAAGTCTGGAAGGGACTTTATGAGTTGTGGTACAACTCGTAGAGAGGATATGAATCAGTGTCTGGGTTTGGTGAAATAGTTAATCTCAGTACTTTTGGAACAAATCAACAAGATGGGTCTTAGAATGGCAATTCGTAATTCAAACTCGTAGAAGAGGCCCTGATATATGAAATTTTAACTAAGTATGGATTGAGTCTGTGAGCCAAGTTGATGACCCATAGAATCTTCGATGAATCGTAAGTAGACTCGTAGGCGGGTATGAAGGCCAGATTATTGTCCAAGCATCAGTGGGGGTTTGACGAGTGATTTGTATGACCCGAAGATGATATGATGACTCATAGAAATGAGTCGTGAGGGAGATTCAAAGGCTCAGATCTCAGGGTTTTCTCAGACCCTGTAAGATGACTCAAGTTGATGAGTCATAGGGATTTGACAACTCATAGAGTCCTAGTTGTAGAGTCTTCCGACCTGAGTTAATGAGGGGTATTTTGGACATCTCCTATTCTCCTAACTCCTACACTACGTCATTTTGATCCTATTTTCTAAGACTATAAATATCCCAACCCTTCATAATTCCTCCATTCCAAATCATTCTCCAAAATTTATCTAAGGCAAAGGGATTGTTCTCTCAAGGTCTTCTTCCCCACTCAAGCTAGGGTTTCAAGTTCAACAAGGTTCCTCTTTAAGTTTTGAGTTGATCCCTCAAGGTATTGGGTGATCCATGGGGCATAGTGCTATTTTCAATGGTGATTTTCATGAACTATGATTAGTTTCAAAGGGTTTTTCAATGAAGGCATTTATAAATGATGTTTGAGACTTATGAAAGTTTATTAAAGAGTATAAATAATGATTTTAAGGAGTGTCTATAAATTTCCTACGTTGATATTTAGGTTTATGATATGAGTTATGGGTACATCCAATGTTTCTTCAAATTAATGTCATCTTCATGAAATATATGTGGGTTGATATAAAGTATATGGTCATGCATGTTGTTAAGTCAATTTTATGATTTCCAAGTTAATTGATCATGTATTCAAGTTTTCACCATATTTTCATGTACAAGCTATGATCATGGATTTCAAGTGATTTCAATGAAACCTTTACAAATGTTTGAAAAGGTCTACGAATGATATTTGAATGATGTTTCAAGCGAGTTAATGATAGGGTGAGTTAAGGCCCTGAAGATGTTTTATGAATAAAGATATGTAATGATAGAAGGTCAATTCTCACATTACAATAGATAAGATTAAGGAACTATTCTATGATTATACTTTATAAATGGTGGACGGGTAGTAGATATGTCCCCTCCCACATGATGTTGAGTTTATGTCTTATGGTTTTTCTATTCCATTGAGAATTTACCTAGCACTGAGTGGACCTTGGGATAGGCTTCTCTTCCATAGTAAAGGCAAGAGAATCATAGAAAGATCCCATTGTCCCTTAACTACATGCCACCATAGGATAAAGGATCACCGGTAGTAGAGGTTCGATTCCCTTAAGGGTCACCATAGTAGAGGTTTGATCCTTCATGTAGCTTAGTGGATCCACTAGGCATATAGGGGTCTACCTTGGCAAGTAGTCTCCCCTTTCCTCCGATGGTTATAGCTCACATGGTTTATGTCGGTTAACGGATGCTCTCACAAAGGTTCAAGGTCTCTCTCTCAATGTTTAAGGTATTTCTTACTATAGTTAATATGTCTCTCACAAAATAAAGTATGTTTTCTCACCCATGGTTTATGACTCTCAATATGATTTAAGGACCTTACTACTAAATAATTTGCAAGCTCTTTTATGATTCCTTATTATAACTCATGACTATCCATGCATTCTATAAGTTCTCTTCATAAGGTTGTATTATGATTTTAAAATGACTTTTGCCTTACTCGTGATTCAATATTACATGTAGATGGCCTACTTGTTATATGTTCTAACCTTGATCATACGTCATTGCTTTTATGTCATGTATAGCATTGCTCATATACTTATTACATTCAAAGTACTAACACATACTTTTTTTTGCCTACAATGTGTTATAATGTAGGGCTTGGATATCACCCTACACACTCTCGTGACTAGATAGAAGACTTGTTCACTTGATTTGGTAAGTCCTCATGCTTCGGGACTACCTATCAAGCTTATTTATTTCCTTGCTAGCTCTAGACTATGTTGCTATTTGAGAGATTTATTTTCTTGTTTGGAGAGCTAGAGGCTTGTTCTATGCCCCACCTATGTTAATATGATAGAGACATGTTTAGATAAAGAGTTGGTGTAGTCTGTTTGGACATATCACTTGAGATTTCATTTCATTTCTAGACTTCCATGTTTGAGATTATTCTTTCAATTGTTTTAATATGATTTATCTTACCTTATGAATGTGATGTATGCTAAGAGGCTTGGTTGGGATCCTTCGGGTTCCCGATCATTATGTCACAGCTAGGCCCTAGTTCGAATCATGATGGTTAGCTTTACCTCCTTCCTTGCCATCTATTTATCCAGTTTTCTATGTTTCGATGTTGCGCATGTATATTCCAGACGAGTCCCATGTGCTCTAGTATGATGCGGTTGAGTTAGATGATCGCTTAAGTTAAATTGAGGAGCCAATTGTTGTTTTGGATAGAGACATCAGACAATTGAGATCCAAAGCCATTTATATGGTTAAGTTTAGTTGGAGGCATCATCCAGTTGAGGAAGCTACTTGGGAGACCAAACAGGAGATGCGGCAACAATTCTCCGATTTATTTGAGCCTTCGGGTAATTCTTGACTCTTACTTTTGTAGAAGAAAATTCTTTTAGTAATGGATGTTTTAATGACCCTTCAAGTCATTTTTGAATTAAATAATTCATTTTATCATTTAGAGCCTTTTGTATAGACCACAAGTCATTTATGACTTGCTGGAACTGGTTGTTCGGCTGCCTAGGACTGTTTCCCTGTTTAGGAACTTCTATAACTTGCAAAAGTGATTTTGGTCATTTCTTCAGGTAAAAAAATCTCAGAACAGAACTCTGATAGTTCCACCAACTCTGGAATGGCCAAATTAGGCTATTACCAAGGTCGACATGAGTATCGAGGCAATCAGTATGGGTTTAATTCCATTTGGCGCTTTAGGCTTTAAATTTTGGCCAAGGGTTGACTTTGGTCAGCATTTTTGTAAACGCATTCGGATGAAAATTGTGTTAGGAAAGTTATTCTGGAATGTCAATTTTGTTCTAGAATGACCCTTCGTGCACTTTTCAAAGCTTCTGGTCTAATTCCGAGGCCCATTGTGGAATTTAACTAAAAATAATACTTGAATGTGGACCCATTTTTTATTAAAATAACATCGTATGGGAATTTTGCATGCTCTATTGAGTCTGGACGTCTAATTTTGTGGGGTAGAATATCTCATTTGTGGGCATGGGCTTTCGAACGAATTCCTAGCAACTCGTTGGAGACTTGGATGTGCCAAAGTCCATTTTTCACAAGCTGTCTGATGCCATTGCTTTTGTGATCCCTGGTCGCTAAAGTGACAAGGGGTTGCTAAAGCGACCTTGGCACCAGGGGTGGGGTCGCTAAAGAAATTTCCCCATCGCTAAAAGGATAGGTCACTTAAGAGACCTAGTGTCACTAAAGCGATTGTCACGCCTCGAGAGGGTACCCTAGACGTGACCGGCACTTAGGAACCATTTCTGGCTCCCAAGAGAACCACATAGCCTGATCACACATCCGTTCATTCATTCAATCAGCGGAAGACTTAAAATAAAGAGAATATTTGGTGGACAAATCCCAAATCGACAATCTAACTCAAAAAACAAAGGTCATGGGCCAACAAATCAAACTTCAATCTTTGTCATTAAAATAGTTTAACAAGAATAATTCAAGGAAATAAAATACTCAGTCGACCCATCACTATCCAGTCTATGAAGCCTCTATCACTATTATCTAATTGGTGCCAATGACATATTCATGGCTACCTCAAATCAAAATAAAAAGGCTAACTCGATGCAAGAATAACATAAGCGGTATCCTCTAAATGTAGGGAAGGACTCACTAATACGCTGATTGTGTATAGATCCTCAATGATTCCCCTATTGATGACCTCTTAAACCTATCTCTGCATCATAAAATGATGCAGGTCCAAATGGACGTCAGTACATGGAATGTACGAGTATGTAATATGGAAGAATAAAAGATACCGCAGGAAAGAGTAACGTTGGTTCAAATATCTCAACTCAGAAAGATAAGAGAGACTCAATCAAAGTATTATAAGTCTAAAGTAAGGATACATTTTTAGACAAATACTAATCATATACCATACAACCCATTCCAATCATGTATAATATAGTTAAATCGAATCATTTAATCCAATCCACCACATATCATACACAATCCAATCATATATCATCCAATCCCATTCAATCATCTACCATTCTATTCAATCCAATCACAATTCATCTAACCCAATTAGGTCATATGCAATCAACTCAACAATCAAGTCAAAGGACTTAGCTCAATAAATATGCACATTAGAACTTAGCAATGTTATACAATCCAACTCAATCATCAACAATCCCAATCAAATCAATCATATCATGCACAATCCACTCAATTTGGGAGTTTCTCTAACAGACAATCATCCCACCAACTATAAGTAGGTGATGCACAACGAGCCATATCATTTCCACGTCCGTCCATACCTTGCCAGGGCATGAACGAATCAACCAATCATGGATTCCATCGATCAGTCAAGTTCTATCATTTCAGGACAATAAAATGGGAAACATCCGACTTTAACAGTTCGATCCCATGGGAAGCATCCGACTTTAACGGTTCCATCCCTTCCTATGTTGGTGGCGTAGTTTATAGGGTTTAAGTATGTACTATACTCTTACCCAATTCGGTGCCCGATACTCATCCCAAGACTCAATATGCACATATCCTTTAAGTGAGTAAAATATTCAAAATACTCACTAGTCTTTTAGGACTTAGTTTCAAATCAACTCATTTTGTCTCATTGGACTCTTTTCAAAACTCAATCAAATATGGCCTCATTGGACCTTCTTCTAAATAAACTCATTTATATCATCAAAATATTCTTTTAAAAATTTTCATACCATCTCAACTCAATGAATGCAGAAAATATTAGATGTAATTAAAACGTAATTTCAACTCCTCAACTCAAACTCAAAATAGACATTTAATGTAAAAATACTCAACTAGTTTATACTCAAAATACTCATGTTCAAAAATAATTAAAAGACTTCTCAAACTCAACTCAGACTTAAACTCTTTTTAAATCATAAATGAAAATAATCATTCTTAAACTCAAAAATAGTGTATAAATAGTTTATGCAAAAATGTTCACAAATCCTTTATTTAAAACTCCTTCTCCAAAGATCCTTTATTTTCAAAATGATCATAAGACTCCAATCAAATCAAATTATGCAAGTCACATATCATGTAGTCACATTAGACTCCAATCCATTTTATCTCAAGCATCATCATCAACATACCTCTTCATCAATCATTCTACATATGTCAAATAACCACCATTCACATCATCATTCACGTCATCATCAACACCATCATTCATATCACCATCAAATATTATCATCACATCATTATCAAATATTATCATCACATCATCGTCAAACATCTTCTCCACAATCCTCATTTTAATCCTATGTTCAATTTATAGAGACAAAAGGGCATTCTTAACTATCCAATTTATTTTTTTCATTCCAATTAATACATATATACACAAAATCATCCATCTCAAACCCCAGACAATTATGACAAAGGAAATCTCATCCTGGGTTCATGTGAATGAAGCATGAATCCATACTCTCAATTAAACTCCACTCAAGAATACCATCAATACATCTTAATTCATATACAACAATTCATTTGTAGTCTATAATATGAAAGATAACTATTTAGTAACTCAAGTCATGAAAATCCTCAATCAATTAATAGTATATAAAAAAATTATCCTATAGTTTAGAAATTTTTTTCAAGAAAACCTTCCTAGAAAGTTCAACTCTTTCACGACTCCTACCCAACACATCTAAGGGTATATGAAAGAACTCAATCCATATTTTAGGTTAGCCTTACATACCTTGGTGAAGACTTTGAAGGAACCTTGATGTTGGGTCTTCAATGGAAAGCTTGAACCTTAGAAATTCTTGAAGGCAATTTCTTGTTTGAGATGTTTGGGAGAGAAGAGAATGGAGATTAGGGTTTCTAGAGAGAGGCACAAGACTGAAAAATATGGTCCAAATCGCCCAAGACTAGGGTATATATAATTAGGGAAAAAGTCCAGTTTGCCCTTCCTCAAAATCTGGAAAACTGGGCAAAATCTCCTGCTGGCGCTATAGTAGCGCGTCACGCCACTGCATCGCCAAGCCAAAATAGGCTTAAAACCTGCACACCTGCTAGTGACGCGTCGCGCCAAGGACCAAACTACTGAGGTTGTTTGATGGCACGATAGTGGCGCATCGCGCCCTTACAGCGCCAAGCCTATATTTTCTGGGTTTTGGAAAATTGGCTTAAAAACCCTGCCCATCTCCTAGTGGCACGCCGCGCCAGGGACCAAACTACTGAGACTTCAAATACTTAGGAATTGATTCTATCTCAAATATAAAATTACAAGTCCTTCGGTTTGAGTCTACCCACACGTGAAGAAGTGTTCGAGTCTTTGGAATTTTTTTTTGGGGTGTTATATTATCTCCCTCTTGGGATCATTCGTCCTCGAATGAAGATCGACTAGAGATGGACTCGAGGAATGAATAACAATCGTGACTCAATCAAATCAACCAATCAAGCAATCTATACAATCAACTATTCCAACTCAAGAATAGCTAAATTAATTCAAGTCAAGAGTAGGGACCTTCATCATTCTCATCATTAGGCACGAATAGAACATCGAAACCCTATCAATCGAATCATTCAAATATCTGGATCATCAACCGTCGAACTTCAATTCATGAGTGACATCTCTAATTCTCTTTACAATTTTGTACGGCCAATATATAGGTGCCCAAGCTCCCCTTTCTTTCCAAGTCTCATAACACCCTTCACGTACATCCAATCACTCCTCCAAAAGTCAACAATAGCCTACTTCCATCACTCTCATAATGACTACCACACACTTAAACGTATCACTCTAACCACTTCAACCACATCTAAGAATTGTCATGCTTATTTTAACGCTTCTACCTTCATTATTGTATGACCTCTTACCCGGAGACACACTAACATACTCTTATCTATCTATTGCACATCACAAGGTCTTATCTCGCTCCTTTTCCACACATCTATCCTCAACTAGACAAGTACAACACAACTATCAAAATCAAGAAACACTCCCCCTTCCCCACCTACTCTCACTCAACTTTGCCTACTATTATCTTGGCCAACTCATCACTATCGAAAGCTCAAAACTTACTTTGGTTCATTACCCTATCCTTTCATCTCCCCCTTAGCTCAAAGGCAACAACTAATGGATACTAACTAGACACCCAAAGCAACTCATAAAATTAGAGCCTCGTTCAAATCTATACTATCTCATATACACTTCTTAAGTCTCTTCTTACCATATGACTTAGACCCAATTCACTATTCACATCTGAGGATCACATACCCATTCATTCATAACACATACTCTTTACAAGTGAATATCTTAATCTCTCGCATCTATCATGTCAAGCCTACTAAATCAAATCCTAATGCTAGCAATATCACAATCATTATTTCCCCATTTGGAAACAACCAGTACTACTATCTTTCCACTCTTTGATAGGAACGATTAATATCTGAACCTAAACTTTCCAAATTCTACCATTAAGGCCGATCCAATCACTATCGACTCACCTAATCACAATAAGCGCATCCATGAGCATCACAAAAAAAGTGGTACCCAGCCCAAACAATTCACAACTATCATGGGAAAGGATTCGAAACATACCAAGGACATCATCTGGCGAGCTCTCCTAATCTTGGTGATTACTCATAGCATACAAATAGCTTGTAGCCCCGCTCGTACTAGAAGTAGCACACCTCTGATTTCCTCGAATTGATAGTGCTGGAGTAGAAGATTGGGATGTGCTATCCCACATTGGACATTCTCTCTAAAAGTGACCCCCTTGCGATACTTCCCCAAATAGAGTTTTCCACAAGTACCGCATGGCGGTTCTCCTTTAAGACCTCGGGCCACACCTCTTTTCAACTGAGGATTTTGGACCTTGAAGTTTTGATTACCCCGTGGCCTTAGGTTATACCTGTTACTAGACATAGGCGTCCTCACTGATGGCGGTGCACAACCCGAGGACCTTTTGAGAAAGGAGGACTTATTTTTATTCCCTTGCTTCTGTTGACGATGCCTATATCCTACCACTTCAATCTTTTTGCTCCTGGGTTTCTCCTTGTCCTTCTCTACCCATTGAGCGTATACCTTGGGATGAGTAACGTGCTTGGGCTCCTCTGCCCAAAACTTGGTCTTTATCCCAAATTGTGAGGGGATGCTTGGAGAGGAAATATTAGTGCTGATAGCCTTTCTCGGGCCCACTGTGTGTTTTGAAGGCATGGTCAGATAGCACCGCGTAAACACACGAGTTAAAAGTGATTATACAGAGTTAAACTCTAAAGCATGAAATAAAATACCAAAAGAAGGTCAGCACTTCCTAATGTTATATAGCCTCCCCATTATGGATGTGGCACACTTCACACCAATAACAAGGACTCTATTAGACACGGCTTCATAGGCTCCCTAGAACTCTTGAACTCTGTGCTCTGATACCATGTTTATCACGCCCCGAGAGGGTACCCTAGATGTTACCGGCACTTAGGAACCATTTTTGGCTCCCAAGCGAACCACATAGCCTGATCACACATTCGTTCATTTATTCAATCAGCGGAAGACTTAAAATAAAGAGAATATTTGGTGGACAAATCCCAAATCGATAATGTAAATCAAAAAACAAAGGCCATGGGCCAACAAATCAAACTTCAATCTTTGTCATTAAAATAGTTTAACAAGAATAATTCAAGGAAATAAAATACTCAGTCGACCCATCACTATCCAGTCTAGCCTTTATCACTACTATCTAATTGGTGCCAATGACATATTCATGGCTACCTCAAATCAAAATAAAAAGGCTAACTCGATGCAAGAATAACATAAGCGGTGTCCTCTGAATGTAGGGAAGGACTCACTAATACGCTAATTATGTATAGATCCTCAATGATGCCCCTATTGACGACCTCTTAAACCTGTCTCTGCATCATAAAATGATGTAGGTCCAAATGGACGTCAGTACATGGAATGTACGAGTATGTAATATGGAAGAATGAAACATACCGCAGGGAAGAGTAACGTTGGTTCAAATATCTCAACTCAGAAAGATAAGAGAGACTCAATCAAAGTGTTATAAGTCTAAAGTAAGGATACATTTTTAGACAAACACTAATCATATACCATACAACCCATTCCAATCATGTATAATATAGTTAAATCGAATCATTTAATCCAATCCACCACTTATCATACACAATCCAATCATATATAATCCAATCCCATTCAATCATCTACCATTCTATTCAATCCAATCACAATTCATCTAACCCAATTAGGTCATATGCAATCAACTCAACAATCAAGTCAAAGGACTTAGCTCAATAAATATGCACATTAGAACTTAGCAATGTTATACAATCCAACTCAATCATCAACAATCCCAATCAAATCAATCATATCATGCACAATCCACTCAATTTGGGAGTTTCTCTAACCGACAATCATCCCACCACCTATAAGTAGGTGATGCACAACGAGCCATATCATTTCCACGTCCGTCCATACCTTGCCAGGGCATAAGCGAATCAACCAATCATGGATTCCATCGATCAGTCAAGTTCTATCATTTCAGGACAATAAAATGGGAAACATCCGACTTTAACAGTTCGATCTCATGGGAAGCATCCGACTTTAACGGTTCCATCCCTTCCTATGTTGGTGGTGTAGTTTATAGGGTTTAAGTATGGACTATACTCTTACCCAATTCGGTGCTCGATACTCCTCCCAAGACTCAATATGCACATATCCTTTAAGTGAGTAAAATATTCAAAATACTCACTAGTCTCTTAGGACTTAGTTTCAAATAAACTCATTTTGTCTCATTGGACTCTTTTCAAAACTCAATCAAATATGGCCTCATTGGACCTTCTTCTAAATCAACTCATTTATATCATCAAAATATTCTTTTAAAAATTTTCATACCATCTCAACTCAATGAATGCAGAAAATATTAGATGTATTTAAAACGTAATTTCAACTCCTCAACTCAAACTCAAAATAGACATTTTAATGTAAAAATACTCAACTAGTTTATACTCAAAATACTCATGTTCAAAAATAATTAAAAGACTTCTCAAACTCAACTCAGACTTAAACTCTTTTTAAATCATAGATGAAAATAATCATTCTTTAAACTCAAAAATAGTGTATAAATAGTTTATGCAAAAATGTTCACAAATCCTTTATTTAAAACTCCTTCTCCAAAGATCCTTTATTTTCAAAATGATCATAAGACTCCAATCAAATTAAATTATGCAAGTCACATATCATGTAGTCACATTAGACTCTAATCCATTTTATCTCAAGCATCATCATCAACATACCTCTTCATCAATCATTCTACATATGTCAAATAACCACCATTCACATCATCATTCACGCCATCATCAACACCATCATTCACATCACCATCAAATATTATCATCACATCATTATCAAATATTATTATCACATCATCGTCAAACATCTCCTCCACAATCCTCATTTTAATCCTATGTTCAATTTATAGAGACAAAAGGGCATTCTTAACTATCTAATTTATTTTTTTCATTCCAATCAATACATATATACATAAAATCATCCATCTCAACCCCCAGACAATTATGACAAAGGAAATCTCATCCTGGTTCGTGTGAATGAAACATGAATCCATACTCTCAATAAAACTCCACTCAAGAATACCATCAATACATCTTAATTCATATACAATAATTCATTTGTACTCTATAATATGAAATATAACTATTTAGTAACTCAAGTCATGAAAATGCTGAATCAATTAATAGTATATAAAAACATTATCCTATAGTTTAGAAAAAAATTTCAAGAAAACCTTCCAAGAAAGTTCAACTCTTTCACGACTCCTATCCAACACATCTAAGGGCATATGGAAGAACTCAATCCATATTTTGGGTTATCCTTACATACCTTGGTGAAGACTTTGAAGGAACCTTGATGTTGGGGCTTCAATGGAAAGCTTGAACCTTAGAAATTCTTGAAGGCAATTTCTTATTGGAGATGTTTGGGAGAGAAGAAAATGGATATTAGGGTTTTTAGAGAGAGGCACAAGATTGAAAAATATGGTCCAAATCGCCCAAGACTAGGGTATATATAATTAGGGAAAAAATCCAGTTTGCCCTTCCTCAAAATCTGGAAAACTGGGCAAAATCTCCGGCTGGAGCTATAGTAGCGCGTTGCGTCACTGCAACACCAAGCCAAAATAGGCTTAAAACTTGCACACCTGCTAGTGGTGCATTGCACCAAGGACCAAACTACTGAGGTTGTTTGATGGCACGATAGTGGTGCGTCGCGCCCTTACAGCGCCTAGCCTACATTTTCTGGGTTTTGGAAAATAGGCTTAAAAACCCTGCACATCTCCTAGTGGCGCACCGCGCCAGGGACCAAACTATTGAGGCTTGTTCCTAGAGCGATAGTGGCGCATCGCGCCACTGCGGCGCCAAGCCCAGGCTTCCTACAGTCACAAACCAGGCCTAAAATTCCGGCAGTACTATTCCGTCTTAGGATGGTCGTAACTTTTGACTTTGAACTCTAAAATTTACAATCTTACCGGCGTTGGAAAGAAGACTCAAAGACCTTTAATTTGATAGGTCATGGGACACCCAATTCATCCTATTTTAGGGGACATGGTTGTTTGAAGTTGACCCTTATACTAACTCGTCTGAAAACTTAATCGATAGGGATTATTTGGACTCGACTTGGTGTTAGAGATCTCTTATGACCCCTAAACACATCTAACACACTTCAAATACTTAGGAATTGATCCTCTCTCACATATAAAATTACAAGTCCTTCGATTCGAGTCTACCCACACGTGGAGAAGTGTTTGAGTCTTTGCGAATTTTTTTTTCGGGGTGTTACAGCATTGCCCGCCTGTTGAAGGGTGTCTCTTAAGCGATCCTTAGGGTCACTTTTGCGAAACTTGAGACTTATTTGTAAGTCGGAAATTAAGTTATTCCTTCAAGTTTGAATATCAATTTCTCTATCAATTCTAAGGCGATTTGGGCGATTAAAAAGGCCAAGTTTTGGGGTTTGTCAAGAGGAACACTGTGGTATGATCAGAATTGGTTATAAAGCCTTCGTTTGAGGTAAATTGACCCATTTTCCTTCTGCCTTAGTTGTATTTAGAGCTTGTTTGTGAATTTTGATGCATGTGTTGTTGGGGTCAATTCAAGTACTGGACTATGTTCATTTTTTGAATACAAGTTCGAGGTAGCGTGTGGGAACTTTTTACGGAGTCAGTACTATAATTTACAGAACGGATCCACATTCTTATTTTTGACTCCGAAATTAACCCATCTGTGAATTTAGTAATTTTAGTGTTGAAACAACAATATTAACATTGTCACTCTATATTTTATAGCGTGACAGCATTTTGAGGTCGTACAAAAAGGAAAGGCTCTGGTTACTTGAGTTGGAGCGCACGCGGTTGACCTGGAGGTAATATTCAACTCAACATATAGTACCAGGTTCAAATTTCTCAAAATTGACCTAAACATGATATTCACCCTCAGTAAATAGTAATTGGAAGGAAATACTTTAATTTAAATGTTCACTCCTTTCTCAACAATATTTCAATACTCAAGCATGCTCAAAACCCCCAACTCAATCCCTCAGAGAGGCATTACAAGTCAAATAACCTATTCACATCTCTAACTCAGTTAAGTCATGGATTACACAGTCTCAAATAACAGATAAAATATCACATCAAGCCCCCACATGAGCTACACAACACATATAAGCCCCTACACGGGCATTACGATATAAATTATCAGTCCCAAACTACACTACAACCCCATTCCAAAGTCTACAATATAAAATTTGACTAATCCTCACCCTCAAGAAGGATAGTCAAACCTACCTCAATTACCGAAACCGCACTCGTACTCTCTACTAGACGAACAATCTTTGAATTCAACATCCGAAATGATAACCCAATATCAAGAATGAAACATATTTGTCATAAGAAGTCCAATTACACCCATATTGATATATTTTGGAATTGGGGGTAAAATGGTCCAGAAATTGATCTTTTCTTAAAGCGTCAAATCTGGAAATTTCTTTCAAAAATACGCTCTACTTGTAATAAGGAATTTATGGTTCAAAAACCCACCAAAATAGAGTAAGATTTTAGGTAGAAGTCACCATTTAAAGTTTCATGAAAAACCTCCAAAGTTTGAATTCAAAACCATGAATTTCAAGGTGAAATCACAAGATAATGGAAAGAATTCAAAGGATTTAGCTTATAAATACTTACACAAATGAAATTCTCTAAAAATCTACTTCTCAAATCGTTCCATCAAGCTCTTGGAAATCAAATATGGAAGAAAAGACCCAAATCCTATTTTTGGACCTCTCAGGAGTCGCTAAAGCGACCAATGGATCATTTACGTGACCTCATCCAAAACATAGGCTTCGTTTTAGCGGTGCTATGGTTGCTTTTGTGATCCTTTGCTTTAGAGATGGTCTCTTAAGCGACCAAGGCTCGCTTTAGCAAGGCCTGGCACCTACAAATAGCACCAGGTCAAAATCCACATTCAAAATCTCCGACCGGACAATCCGGATTCGTTCAAAATCCCGTATACACAAAACTTATATGCACTCCTACTAAATTTGACATTCCAGGCTCAATGAAACTATCAAAATTCAAATTCGAGGTCTCTTTGACCTAGAACACAATAAGTCAAAACTAAACTAATTTTGGCACTTGAATTACCCAAAATACCCTCGAAACCTCTAAAAATTACAAAAGTCATTTCTAGCATTATAATCACCCCCCGAAACCATTGGAATCATCAAAAATCTAATTTGAGTCTCCGAACTCGATTTGTTGACTAAAGTCAAACTTAATTCATTTAAAACTAACTTTCAAACTTAAGACCTCAAATTCACATATCAACCCCAAATCTGATTCTGATGACTCCCCTGGACTAATTTCCATATTCTACAGCTGATGGAACTAAAGAAATCTCATTCTGAGACCCGTAGCTCTGATTGGTCTCGAAAACCACTTTTTCACCTCTTAACTCTATAAAACTCAAAAAAAATTCCAATTTACTAACTATTAAGATTTAATAAATTCAACCACGCAAATGGAAAAAATAATATTCTGGGGCACTAATGATAGGAGTAAAATGGTAATTTCACATAAATTTCCCAAAATGACCTTCAAGGTCATTATAATATCCACCACTAAAAATGATGTTTGTCCTCAAACATAAGATAAAAGAAAGCACCTGGAGTCTCAAAAATATAAGGGTACCGGGCCTGCATATCAGACTCTAACTCCCAAGTCTCCTCCTCAACAGGACGATGTCGCCACTACACCTTGATCGAATGATCTCCTTGGTTCTAAGCCTACGAAGCAGCCTGTCTTGGATAACTGCCAATTCCTCCTCATAAGTCAAATCCGGATCCAACTCCACCGCATCATCAGAAATCACATAGGACTCATCCGGTATATACTTGTGAAGCATAGAGACATGAAACACAGGATGGATAGCTGACAGTCTAGGGGGTGAGGCCAACTCATTAGCCACTCTACCTAATCTCCTCAGAATCTTGAATGGGCCAACAAACTTTGGGCTAAGCTTTCCCTTCTTATCAAACCTCATCACTTCCTTCATGGTCAATATTTTAAGCCACACACAATCACCCACCATGACGACTCTGGGATGTCAATAATCGACCCTGAATCAAACGTACCCACTCTGTAACATGCTTGAGTAAGTTAGTATCTAATATATCAATCACAATTGCATCAAACCACCCTATGGGTGATAGGCACCTACGACCATACAATGCCTCAAATGGTGCCCTCTGAATGTTGTAGTGATAATTTTTATTATAGGCAAACTCCACCAAGGCAAAGTGTTGGTCTCATTAGGCACCAAAATCAATCATACAGTCCCTAAGCATATCCTTCAACACCTGAATAATCTTCTCGGACCGGCCATCGATCTGGGATGAAATGCTGAATTTATCTCTAGTCGTGTATCCAAACAATATTGTAATGCCTCTAGAAGTGAGAAGTAAACACTAAACCTCGATCTGACGTAATAGAGATAGGCACCCATACAACCTAACAATCTCACGAAGATATATCCTAGCTAACTGCTCCACATTGTAGCTAGTCTTCATCGAAAGAAAATGGGTTAATTTGCTCAATCGATCCATAATCACCCAAATTGAGTCATACTTACCCAATGCCATGGATAATTCAGACACAAAGTCCATAATAATATGCTCCTACTTCCACTCGGGAATGGACATCCTTTGCATAGGACCACCCAGTTTCTGATGTTCATACTTTACTTGTTGGAAATTTAGATGCTTAGCCACAAAATCAATGATGTACCTCTTCATGCCACACCACTAATAGTGTTGTTTCAAGTCATGAAACATTTTTTCCACTCTCGGGTGAATTGAATACTTGAAGCAATGAGCCTATTCCAATATTATATGTACCCAATCACCAACCTAGGGTACACAAATGCGATCATTAATCTTCAAAACTCCCTCCAAATCAAGAGAGGCTAATTTTGATTCACCACTTAATGCTTGGTCTCGAATGACCCTTAACTTGTTATCCTCAAACTAGTGTGTATGAATTTGGTCTATCAAAGTAGACCTAGCCTCCACAAAGGCCAAAATGCTATGATGTGTAGAAATATCAAGTCGGACCAACTTTTTAGCCAATGACTGAACCTCTGAAGCCAAGGGCTTCTCATCCACCTTAAGGAAGGAAAAACTACCGATACTAGATGCTTTTGCGATTCAAGGCATCTGCTACCACGTTAGCTTTGCCCAGATGATAAAGAATAGTGATGTCATGTCTTTCAATAACTCCAACCACCTACACTACCTCATGTTCAGATTCGGCTGAGACAAGATATACTTAAGACTATGGTGATAAGTAAATACCTCACAATGCACTCCATAGAGTGATTTCCTCCACAACTTCAGAACAAACACCATCGCCGCCAACTCTAAGTCATAGGTAGGATAGTTCTTCTTATGTACCTTTAATTGTCGAGAAGCATAAGCTATGATAATACCCTTTTGCATTAATACACCACCCAAGATGATTCCTGAAGCATCACAAAACACAATAAAGGCCACATCCTCCTCGGGTAAGGCTAGGATAAGTGTCAAAGTCAATAACTCCTTAAGCTTTTGAAAGGTCACCTCACACTCATTAGTCCAGTGAAATGTCAGGGTCTTTTAAGTTAGCCTAGTCAATAGGGCTGTAATAGAAGAGAAACCTTAAATGAACCGACAATAATAGTCTACCAACCCAATAAAACTCTGAATCTCGATAACCAAAATAGGCATAAACTAATCACGAACCACTGCAACCTTGGTCGGATCAACAATAATACCATCCTTGGTCACCACATGACCCAAGAATGCCACAGACTTGAGCCAAAACTCACATTTGGAAAATTTTGTATACAACTTCTCCTCTCTCAATGTCTGAAAGACTATCCTCAAGTTACTAACATGGTCTGCCTCATTCCTCGAATAAGCTAAGATTTCATCAATAAACACAATCATAAATGTGTCCAAATAAAGCCAGAATACCCGATTCATCAATTTCATAAAATCAGCTAGGGCATTAGTCAACCAGAAGGATATAACTACAAACTCATAATGCCCATAACGAGTCCAGCACACAGTCTTCGAGATATTAGATTTCCAAACACTCAACTGATAATAACCTAACCTCAAATCAATTTTAGAGAACACTGATGCATCCAAAAGCTGGTTAAATAAGTTATAGATGCGAGGAATAGGGTACTTGTTCTTGATTGTAACTTTTTTCAACTGTCGATAGTCAATACACATCCTCATAGTACCATCATTTTTCTTTACAAATAAGACTAGTGCACCGCAGGTGTTACACTAGGCCGAATAAACCCCTTATTCAACAAATAATCCAAATGTTCCTTCAACTCCGTCGGAGCCATCCGATAAGAAGAAATAGAGAAGGGATTGTTGCCCGGCTCTAAATCTATCAAAAACTTGATATCACAGTTAGGAGGAACACCGGTAAGTTTGTGGAAAACACATCTATAAACTCGCTCACCACTCTCGTAGTCTCAAAAAGAGGTGACTCCGTAGTGACATTAAGTAAATGAGCCAAATAAGACAAACAACCTTTATCCATCAGACTACAAGCATGAATATAAGATATCACTCCCTTCAAATATAAACTTGAATTACCCTTCCATACCAAGCTAGGAAAATCGAGATAAGCTAAGGTCACGGTCTTTGCATAATAATCTAATATAGCATGATAAGGAGATAACCAGTTCATACCCAATATCACATCAAAATAGCATGTCTAGTAAAATCAAGTTTGCATGGGTCTCTTTACCCAAAAATACCACCAAACAATCCGATATACTCGATCCACTACTAAGGACTCATCTACTGAGGTAGAAATAATAATAGGCATAGTAAGAGGCTCACACATATAATTACTACCCACATCAAAATATGTCAACACATAAGAATAGGTAGACCCTGGATCAAATAATAATAAGGTGGGAGGCTGGCAAACTGGAACAATACCTGTAATAACTGCATCAGAGGCCTCTGCCTTAAATCTGCCTGGTATAGCATAGAATAACTAATGATTATCTCTAGACTGTGACCTACCATAAACACCACCTCTGTCTCCACCCTTGGTCCACCTCTAGTGCCCTGTGAAGTACCTCGCATGGCTGGAGTGGGAGTAGAATAAACAACTGGTGTCCCAAGCTTCCTAGTAGAAAGAGCACGCTTGGGGCAGTCTTAGGCCTTATGCCGAAACTCATCACACACAAAGCAACCTCAATGTCCTGAACTCCATAGAGGATAACCAGAAGTGTCAATATGTCCTCCAGAGCCCAAAGAACCACTATAACCAATGTGACCCAAACTAGATCTACATGTACCATCTGCATTTAGAATAGCTGCCTAGACTGGTCTTCCCTAATAACTATGGGTACCTAAATCCGAATACTCTCTACCTCTAGAGGAGTGACCACCAAACTGACCCTGCGGAATAACCACTTGGCCCAGCCCTATCTAGCATGCCGAAGGCTCTCTATCATCCTAGCGTGGTAAGTAACACTCTAGAAGGTACTACTGGATAGTACAAGAGAAGTTTTAGCCTCCTAAAGATAACCCACGAACCCTTTCACCAGCTTGAAGATCCACTCAAACTTAGTAGGAATACTAGACATAGCATAATAAGACAACTCATAAAAGCGAGCCTTGTACTCAGATACGCATAATGAGCCCTACTCCAATCAGTCAAACTCATCTCTACGCTGTTCATGAAGGCTATAAGCACAAACCTCTTAAGAAACACCTCCGAAAACTACTCCCTACTCATCATAGGGGAACCAGCAGGCCTACGAGTAATAACCAATCTCCACCACTCGTTGGCCACCTTTGTAAACTAATATGAAGTGTATGCCACTCTATGTGCCTCAAGAATACCGAGGTTGAATAACCTGTCATGCACTTAGTCAGAAAATCATAATCCTTCTCCCCGGCCATACCATCAAATTTGGAAGGCGCTAACTGAATAAATCTCTCAATTCTACTCAGCTATCGATATGGCAGCACTAGTAAAAACTGGTAGAGCTACAAATCTCACGGGTATGATAGAAGGCACAAAAGAAGATCTCAAAGTCTAAAACCCCACACTATGCCCCTAAAATGGTGGAATATTACCAACTGCGATAGGAGAGCATGAAGTACTTGGGATAACACCAAGAGTCGAAGCACCATCCAATCTAGCCAATAGTCTAATCAATATCTCCTGAAGCATCGGAGTATTATCAGGAACCGCTGGAGGCTGGGCTGGCCTCTGCTCCTTAGCTTGCTGCTTATAATCATCCTCGTGCTCATATACTGGCTCAGACGATGGATCTCTATATCGGCTATGACCAGGTCCTGCAACCCTCACTCAGCCTTATCCCTTGACTCCAGCGCGTCCTCTACCTCACCTATGAATTAGGCTCGAGTAGCAGGTGCATCCTCACTTTTGGTGACTCCGGCTGTATTCCTCACCAACTGTGCAGAACAAATATACAAAACTTTATATGAATAACTCACACAAAAGGAATCAAAACAAGGAATTTATCCTAACAAGTATTTTATAGCCTTTCGAAGATAAGTACAGACATCTAACTTATAAGACCAGTGAATCTAGCGCTCTGATAATAATTTGTCGCGGCCCAAAAACTAAGGTCATAATGGCATACATCCCAAGCCCTTTCCTGATATATAAACTGAAAAGTAAAGCCAAATGAGACTCCCAAAGGGAAGTTAGACCAATAAACACAAAATAAAGGACAACAATGAAATTATCCCAAAATTTGGTGTCATAAGTTTTAAGAGCATCTAAATACAAATTTGAGTCTAAATACATTGTTTAAGTCTCCAAATATAGAATAGACTCTAAACAAAAGATGGACTAGCGACAATCTGAATCTTAGGATCTTACCACTGATCTGATGATGATGTGTCCACTAGAATAAAGTACTACGCTGGATACCCTGATGAGTATCTGCATCAAAATAGGCATAGAAGTAGGGGTGAGTAGAACCCACATGTACTCAATAGGTTAACCGATTGAATATAAGGAATTAATCAAAAACTAAGAAATAATCTACAGAACGCTTCCATCTGCACGCAAAAAAGTTCCACTCTAGCTATGTTGCCTCCAATTTGTATAGAACGTCATGAATAAAGTAAATACATAATTGCAGTTTAATATCACAATTAAATAGATAGAATAAATATCACAAGTATCAATGCAATGTAATGCATTATAATAATGCAATGATATAATGGTACGATGGGATTAAGGTTCTCACATAACTTGTCGTATACACCTGCTGAATTGTGCTACCAAGTAGGAACCATGGGGGTCTCATGGACCATATACCTCATCACAATATTAATATATCAACTACATCTCCACTCAAGTCATGGCCAAGGAATCATGATACTATTATCTCATCCACTTGCCACCTACTCGTGGTCAAGGATACAAAAAATGTCACATTTTCTTTCTTTAAAAGGATTTCCACAGTTCTCAACTTCCCAATGATCAATTATAATATGAATGAGGATGAATGCATTTACAACATATATGGCATGAAGGTAATATTCAACTCAACATATAGTACTAGCTTCAAAGTTCTCAAAACTTTACCTAAACATGATATTCACCCTCAGTAAATAGTAATTGGAAGGAAATACTTCAATTTAAAGTTTCACCCCTTTCTCAGCAATATTTTAATACTCAAGCACACTCAAAACCCCCAACTCAATCCCTTATATAGGCATTACAATTCAAATAACCTATTCACATCTCTAACTTAGTTAAGTCATGGATTACACAACCTCAAATAACAGATAAAATATCACAAAAGGCCCCCACATAGGCTACATAACACATATAAGCCCCCACACGAGCATCATGATATAAATTATCATTCCCAAACTATATTATGACCCTATCCTAAAGTCTAAAACATATAATTTGACTAATCCTCAACCCCAAGAAGGATAGCCAAACCTACCTTAATTGCCGAAATCGCACTCAAACTCTATACTAGATGAATTCAACGCCCAAAATGATAACCCACTATCAAGAATGAAACATACGTGTCATAAGGAGTCCAATGAAACACATATTGATAGGTTTTAGAACCAGGGGTTAATAGTCCAAAAATTGATCATTTTCAAAAAGGGTCAAATCTGGAAATTTCTTTTAAAAACACACTCTACTTGTAATAAGGAATTTATCTTTGAAATACCCATCAAAATTGAGTAAGATTTGAGATAGAAATCACCATTTAAAGTTTCATGGAAAACCTCTGAATTTTGAGTTCCAAACCATGAATTTTAAGGTGAAATCACAAGATAATGGAAAGAATTCAACGGATTTAGGTTATAAATACTTACCCAAATAAAATTATTTGAAAATCTACTTTACAAATCATCCCTCCAAGCTCTTGGAAATCAAATATGAAAGAAAAGACTCAAAACCTATTTTTGGACCTCTTAGGTGTCGCTAAAATGACCTTTTCTTTAGCGAACCCAGTTTGCTTTAGCAATGGTCGCTTAAGAGACCAAGGCTCGCTTTAGCAAGGCTTGGCACCAGCAACCAGTACCAGCTCAAAATCCACATTCAAAATCTCTGATCAGACCCTCGGGATTCTATCACAATCCCGTATACACAAACCTTATACGCACTCTTATTTAACATTCTAGACTCAATGGAACCAATGAAATTTGAATTTGAGGTCTCCTTGACCCGAAATTCGATAAGTCACAACTAAACTATGTTCGGCACTTGAATTACCTAAAATACCCCCGAAACCTCTAAAAATATAGAAAAACCATTTCTAGAGTTAGAATCACCACTAAAACCATTGGAATCATCAGAAATCCAATTCCACTCTCCAAACTCAATTTGTTGACCAAAGTTAAACTTAACTCATTTAAAACTAACTTTCAAACTTGAGACCTCAAATTCACATATCAACCCCAAATTTGATTTCGACGACTCCTTTAGACCAATTTCCATATGTTGGAGCTGGTGGAACTAACGGAATTCTATTTCGAAACACGTAGCTTTAATTAGTCCCAAAAACCACTTTTTTACATATCAACTCTATAAAACTCAAGAATTTTCCCAATTCACTAACTATTAATATTTTAACACATTCGACCACGCAAATGGAATAAATAATACTCAGGGGAACTAATGATAGGGGTAAAATGATAATTTCACATAAATTTCTGAAAATGACCCTCAAGGTCATTACAGCCTGGGCCTTAACTAGGCAGTAACACAACTTTGGGAACTTATACCCATAATTCCCTACTTTTATTGATTTTGTATTACTTGACTCTTGGTTTTGGAAGTCTATTCGTCGATTTGGGTTGCATGTGGTTCGAGCTGGAGTGATTTGTTGATGGCACTTAGATTGGGGTACACCTAATGATACTCCATTGGCCATTGATCCTAATTCTGATTGATTCGCCTCTACTCGTTGTTTAGGTCCCCAAATCACTCCACTAGGCGTGGTTCAAGCCCTTGAATTGGTATTATTGCCTCGTTTTAAGTCCCTGGCCTTACTTAGTCGTGGTTCAAGTCCACCATCGCTATAAGCCTTGGTGTAATTCCATAGCTACTTATTAGCCTTGGTTTAAGTCCATATCTACTATAACCTTGTTTAAGTCCTTGGTTTTTTTTGCATGTGGTTTAAGTCCACGATTATCCAAATCTTGGTTCAAGTCCTTGGTTATTTCCAAATCTCGATTCAAGTCCATGGTAACTTCCAAATATTATTTCATATCCCTGATCCTCTTATATTTCTTTGGTTCAAGTCCTTTATGCTTTCCTAGGTCGGGTTCAAGCTCCAGGCATTTGAAAGGGTTCGGTTTAAGTCCTTGGAATGTGGTGACACTTGTGGTACTACCTCAGAGTTGTTCATCTTGTTTCAACTATCTTTGATCCTGTCGAGATCATGGGAGTCTGGTTGGATTGATACTATAAACTTATGCACGAGCGTACCTGTCAGATTTATGGGAGATCGACAAATTTAGCTAGTTTCTTTCTTTCTCTTTGTGTGTGAGTACGCTAGTGTACTTACCTATTTGGATTTCTTGTTCCTGTCTCTGGTTGTGTTTAGTTTGTTGCATTTCAGTTACTTTTGCTTTCCTTGCTCAGTTGGCCTATGATGCCTACTGGGCACCTATTGTATTGGTACTCATACTTTATTCTGCATCTATTTTCATAATGCAGGTCCGAGTACTAGCTATTAGTGTTGATCTCGAGCCAACTGCAGTCTTGATCAGAGGAGAGGGTGAGCACAAAGTGTTCTAGATTTACCCATCTCCCTTTGTATATATATATTTTATCTGTCTTTTGGTTTTTGAGACAGTCTTGTTTCTATGGTCCACTTTTGAGGCTTGTACTCATTTTGCAGTAGTTCTGTACATTTGACTTTCACTACAAGATAAAGTTTGATTTAAGACCAATATTTGGGACAAGTTAGTAATTCCGTCTCTAAAACTACATGTATTGGGACCAGATTTTATTCCGGTTCTTAATTCCGTACTTTATTGTGAAGGACTAAATCTTGTCTCTAAAGAAAGTATTAAATGGTCCCAAAATGTAATTTAGGGGTCTTGAGAGATAGAAAGTGCGGAAAACTAAATATTAAAACATGAGAAAATTCACCAAAACTTAGCCCCAAAATATACAAAACTGATTAAAATTCTAAAAAAAAAGGACGCTTTGTTTCTCAAATATGTCGTGAAATCAAACAACCCTAACAATGATCTCAATAAAGCTCTCAACCCAACATACTCTTCCCTAGCGCTAGCAACATCTGCACAACGCAACTTTCAGCCCAATAACTCTTAGGGTTTTCATCTATTTTGTGAATTCTCAGCGTTTTCATTTGTGTTTTTTCAGTTTTGAGAAAACACAGGTTGTAGGTCATCAAGTTCCAACTGAATCTCTGGTTTCTACCTACTCAAATCTCAGGTATGACTCTTGATCTTCTGTGAGTTAATATTTTTCATTCTTTTATTTTGATTTGTTGTTTTGTTTTGTTCGAGTTATTACTCTTCTCATTCCATCTATTCTTATTTCTCTCAGACTGATGGTCAATTTTCTTTTTGAAGTTTATTTAAATTTCTAGTGTATTGTGTGGCTAAGGAATGATCATATTTTGACAATAAAATTAACTTCAACTAAAATATAAAAAAAAACTGATGCAAATTAGTTCCTGTTTGGTTGCACATAAAAGGTAGAAACATTGTAGTTCTATTTGGGCCTGAAACTTGGCAAACTCGAGATCTTTCAAGAAAATGTGTTCTAATAGTTACACCATATATTATTCCGGTTTTATCAAACTGAATCTCTATTTTCTATCTACTGAAATCTCTCTGGTATGACTCTTGAGCTTCTGCGAGTTGATAATTTTTCATCCTATAAATTCAATTAATTTGTTGTTTTTTTGTTCAAGTAATTACTCTTCTTGTTTGAATTACTCTTTTTTCTCTCAAACTGCCAGTCTTCATAGTTTGGTCATGTTTCTTAATTTAACTAACTTATGAAACTTTTCAAGAAAATAGGGATGAAATTAGCTCTAGGATTAATGTGCAGTATCTCACTTGTTGGAAGGTTATCAAAACTACACAAAAATTTTGTACTGCACCTCATGAGTTCTTCAGGTAAGTTAATGGAATGTTTGATCCAGCGACGCCACCTATTCAATTTCTAGAGATTCAATATATTTAACTTATAGCTTGAACCTATAATTGAAAAGTATGACTCCTGATCTTCCGCGAGTAGATTTCTTTTCATTATCTAAATTCACTTTGTTATTTTCTTATTCCAGTAACTACTCTTTTTGTTCGAGTAACTCTTCTTTCTCTCAGTCTGCTGGTTGTTTTTTAAGTATATTCAAGTTTTTATTCTATCGTGTTTCTAAAGAATCGATCATATTTTGACAACCAAATTAACTTGAACTGAAGAAAGATATAAAAAGCAAGTATACTGATTCAAATTACCTCCTGTTGTGATGCACAATGAAGGTAGAAACACTGTAGTTCTATTTAGGCATGAAACTTCGCAAAGTCGAGATCTTTCAAGAAGATACGTTCTAATAGGCACACCATATATAATTCCGTTATTGTCAAAAATGAATCTCTATTTTCTATCTACTTGAATCTCTTTGGTATGACTCTTGGTCTTCTGTGAGTTGGTATTTTTTTCATTCTCCAAATTAGATTTGTTTTTTTTGTTTAAGTAATTATTGTTCTTTTTTGAGTTACTCTTTTTTCTCTTGGACTGCTGGTTGTTTTCATAATTTGGTCATGTTTCTTAAAATTATTAACCTCTGAAACTTTCCAAGAAAATAGGGACGAAATTAGAATCATTATTAACATTAGCTTTAGGATCACTCAACAGTATCTCACTTGTTGGAAGGTTAGCAAAACTGCACAACATTTTTCTATTGCAACTCACGAGTTCTTCAGGTAAGTTAATGAAATGTTTGATATAGCAATGCCACTTATTCAATTTCTAGAATAACAATATATTTAACCTGCAACTTGAACCTATAATTGAAAAGTATGACTCATGATCTTCGCGAGTTGTTATATTCTCTAAATTCAGTTTTTTTTTGTTTTTTTTGTTCAAGTAACCGCTCTTCTTGTTCGCGTAGTTCTTCTTTCTGTGAGACCCCGGAAATTGAAAGTTGAAAACCAATGAGAAAATTTTAAAGTGTGAACTTGACCAGAGTTTACGATCGTCTCTATGAGTTGTATAGCTTTCTACGATCCGTAGAAAGAAGTCGTAGAGGGAGTCTTGGTAGTTGATCATGACCAACCTCAAAGGAAGGTCTCACGACTCATGTTTACGGCCCATAATGTTCTGGATGACTCATAGACACAACTCGTAGGAAGAGTCCTGAGGCTAAGTTTCAGAAGTCCCTCAAGATCAAGTCAGCAACTTGAAAGGACGAGCCATAGAAGTTGTTACGAGTCGTAGGGAATGACTCATAACAAAACTTCAAAGACTTATGTAATTGCAGGTTTTGAGGACCTACAGGACGAGTCCATATTATGACTCGTAGACCCAAAAATGAGTCGTAGAAATGACTCATTCCAAAACTTCAGAGACCTATTTTTTAGGCCTTTTTTTAAATCCTGTACGATGAGTCATTTTGACGACTCGTCATCTTTTTGACGTGTAGAAGTTGATTCATAGGGTCAAATTCCAGATTTAATAAAGGGCATTTTGTCATTACCAAAATTCGTTTCAATGAACCTAGACACTTTTATGGCCAAATTCAAAGTCTATATATATATTCAATTCTTCAAATTCCCCTCCTATTCAATTCATTCTCCCAAAATTATCTAAGGCAGGAACAAAGTCTCTCAAGGTTTCTTCTTCAAGCTCAAGCTAAGGTTTCTAGATTTCTTCAAGGTTCTTCATCGATTCTTAGTGAATTTAATCAAGGTATGTGAAATTGATTCATGGTTTTCTTTCACCCATGAAGTCCCAAAGTTTTCTCAAAGTTTCTTCCAATTTCAATTAAATTATGAACCCTAGTTTTGATGAATTGCATTGAGCTGATTTAATTCTTTTTTTAGATGTTACCAATGATCATTATATGCATGTTTTCATATGAATTGCATGATTTTAAGTTGAATTATAAATGCCCATGCATAAGGTTACTTTCAAGTTATGATTATGAAAGCTAAAGATGATTCTATGAGTTGATCATAAGTTTAATGATTTTCAATGAAAATTTCTATGGTTTAAAGTAAAGATTATGATTTTATGATGAAATTTATGATGATGATCAAAGTTAATATCAAATATATTATTATGGTGTGATAAGTACAATTCTCACTCAATCATGTTATAAGATGGTGATGAGGACAATTCTCACCGAAGTTATGGACTCTTATAAATCACTAAGTTAATGAGTTATTCCTAATATATTTTAAAGATGGATTGATAGGAAGCTACTATCTTTCCCTATTATGCTATGATCATATTTTTATGAATTTCTATTGGTATATTAACTAAGCAACGAGAGGGATTCAAGGTGGGGTTCGGTCCGATAACACAGTTAGTTAACCAAATCCTAATAGCAACCTAAAGTCCCAAACTACACTGCCCACGTTGGATTGCCTTCATGGCCTAGTTAGTGGATCCACATATAGCATAGTTGAGTTGAGTTGAGTACCATGACGGAATATACCCTAGAAGGTAGCCTCCTCCTTCTCGATGAGGGTTCCATCATATTACATGTAGTAGCTCGCATGATCTTAGATTTTGGTTAAATGTCTTATCCCACTCAAGTTGAAGTTAATCTATGAGTTGTAAGCTGAAGTTGTATGATATGCATTGACCATGAGTTTCCTATGTTTTCAAATGCTTTTAAGCTTTGTTTATGTTCTTTATGATTGGTCATGCATCTTATGGCATATCGATTTCATTCCTTTAATTGTTCATGCATACCTCACATTACATTCCAACATACTAACATATATTATACCTATATTATCTCATAATGTAGGGAAGGACGACACTCACAACCATCTTATTCGTAGCTAGAGTTGATAAGATATTAAGAGTTGGTGAGTCCTCATCTTACCGAGGGCAATGACTTTGCTTCTTGTTTCTATTACTTCACTTTCTTCTATTTTTTGGGTGAGTTAGGAGCTTGTCCTTATCCCTTATCAAAGACTAGACTAGAGTCATATTTAGAAGGCTTATGATGTAGTCCGGTTTGGTCATCTATTGAGTTGATTTTCCTTAGTTTCATTCCCTTGTGATGATTACTACCGCTTATCTTTATCTTTTTCTTAACCTTATGTATGCGATTTATGCTAAGATGGCTTATAGTTGGGGTCCCTCGCATCTTGATTATTGTATCTCGATTAGGCCCTAGTTTGGGTCGTGACAAACTTGGTGTGTGGTCATCTATTGAGTTGATTTTCCTTAGTCTCACTTCTTTCATGATCTTTGTTGTGTGGTAGAGTGGTGTTAAGTCTTTTCCCTCTAACGTTTGTTCTTTGCAATTTTTAGAATATGCCTCTATAAAGGTACCTCGCTAGAAGGAACGTGGTTGAAGAGGAGAAATGAGCTCTGAATGACCCATTAAATGATCAAGTTTCTAGTGCCGAGCTCTGAGTGGCCTTCTAATTATTTTCACAAGTTGTAAGGGATCAAGTTAATCGTGATGTGGTGGCTCTCGTGAACCCAAATATGGGTACGATGATTTCGTGATTTTATGAGGATGAATCCTTCAGAGTTTTAGGATTCTAAAGTTGAATAAGATCCACAAGATTTGTTGATAGCATCCATTAGATTATTGAGATGATGGGGTTTAGCTAGGTTGAGAGGGAGGAGTTGGCTACGTACTAATTGAGGGGTGTTTCTCAAATTTGGTTTGATCAATGGAAAAGTGAGAGGCCTAGTGAGGCAGATCCCGTGACTTGGGATGAGTTCAAGGGAGTATTTCTTGATCACTTTTTCCCATTAGAGTTGAGGGAGGCCAAAGTGCAAGAGTCCATCAACCTTGATCAAAGTGGTATGAGTGTGAGGGAGTATGCCCTCAAGTTTACTCAATTGTCAAAATATGTTCCATTCATGATGCCGACTCAAGAGTTCGCATGAGCAAGTTTATATTGGATGTGTTGGACATGGTCGCAAAGGAGTGCAAAACATCTATGTTGATTCTAAAGATGTATATATCTAGACTCATGACCAATGCAAAGAAAATAGAGAGTGAGAAGATAAAAGTGAAGAATAGGAAGTCCAAGAGGCCAAGAACCAATGGTAGTGAATTCTCTCATGCTAAGTACAGAAGTGGTGGATGTCCTCATTTTTGCCAAAAGTACTCCGGCCAAGGATCTTCTAATGCCACTATTCCAAGGTTTGACAAGGGTAAGGTTCCCAACCCAAAGCCTCAAGGAGGTGCTCATATTGGCCAAGTTACTCCCGCATGCAAGAAGTGTGGTAAGAACCATAACGGTGAATGTCTAGCCAGGTTGAATATGTGCTGTCGGTGTGGTAAGTCGAGTTATCATGATAAGGAATGCAAGGTCAAGGATGCTAGCCCTCAAGGTCAAGTTGCTCAAGTGCAACCAAAGGGTGGTAACGCAATAATAGGTTTTATTCTCTTCATGGTAGACAAGAGGTGGAGGAGACTCCCAATGTTATTACTGGTATGTTATGGGTCTTTCACTATGATGTTTATGCTTTGGTTGATCTAGGTGCAAACTTGTATTTTTTTTTCTTATGTGGCCATGAGATTTGATGTTAGTCCCGAGACATTGTTAGAGCCTTTCTCAGTTTATACTCTTGTAGGTGAGTCAGTTGTGGCTAAAACAGTCTATGGAAGTTGTATGGAATCAGGATGTGGACTGTCACATTAGAGACCAGGATGAACAATAGGTCACTTGTGATATTAAACATGTGTCTAGCCCCAATTCTCACACTATTACATTTGTCTATGCCAAGTGTAAAGATTACTTGAGAAGAAGTCTTTGGAAAAAAATGCTGCAGGTGGCTGATATTGATACCTTCCTGGATGCTGTTAAAACATGTTGGGATAGGCATATGGAAGGAAATCCTATGAGAATTTTCCACCAAGGGCTACATCAAGCTGGACAAGATAGGGATGGCAAGCTTCAGGAGAAAAAGATTAAAAAGGATCAAACAACCTCCTTGAACTATTTTTATATTCAATGTTCTAACTTACTCTTCAAATTGGATATCAATATGACTAGTGATAACCACTTTGAAGGTTCTACAGTTAGGACCATTGTAAAGGGGAGAGTCTCCCCTGCATCTTACCTACCTAGGATTAGAGTAGCCTTTTTCTTTTTCTTTCCTTTCCTTCTACTTTTTGACTGTGCAGGAACTTGTACACATGCAACATATCAATCCACAGTTGGAGGGCCATCTATGTGTGCTGCATATTACAGCAGTGGCATGATGGAGCACTTCACCATTTGGAGCTTGCAGCTTGTGGAATTCCTCCATGCAACCAGAACTTACATCAAGGGGCTGGTGCTGGAGTGTCAGCAACTAAGCTTGGAATTCCAACAACATGCAGCATACAAGGAGAAACTACAGCATAGTTTTTACTGTGCAGAATTTTTCTTGTTCTTTTACTTGTGCAGGTACAATACACAACTGCAATCTCCAAGAACAAGTTCTTCAGCATACAACAACTCACTAGAACATAAAGCAACATCAAGACATACCTGCAACAGATGGACTACAGCTGCAGCAACAGCCATCAAAATTCCAGCACAGGCCACAGCTGCAGCCCCCAACAAAAGCATCATGCAACATCAAATTAACTCCAAACTGGGCAGGAATACAGAAAATACAGTAGTTGCAAAGCCTAAGAAGTTTCAGCTAAAACGGATATTTGGAGACGTTAGTCGAGCGACCTTGAAAAAGTTAGCCGAATTAAGTCTCCAAATGGAACATTTCACTACTTGGAGCTTCCAGCTTGTCCAATAGGCCTCCAAATGTTGCAACAACACAGAAAATACAGTATTTGCAAAGCCCAAGAAGTTTTACCTCAAACGGATAATTGGAGACGTTAGTCAAGCGACTTTGAAAAAGTTAGCCGACTTAACTCTCCAAATGAAGCACTTCACTACTTGGAGCTTCCAGCTTGTCCAAAAGGCCTCCAAATGTTGCAAGAACATAGAAAATACTGTAATTACAAATCCCAAGAAGTTTCATCCCAAACGGATAATTGGAGACGTTAGTCGAGCGACCTTGAAAAAGTTAGCCGACTTAAGTCTTCAAATAGAGCAATTCACTACTTGGAGCTTCCAGCTTGTCCAAAAGGCCTCCAAATGTTGCAAGAACACAGAAAATACAGTAACTACAAGGCCCAAGAAGTTCCACCTCAAATGGATAATTGGAAACGTTAGTCGAGCGACCTTGAAAAACTTAGCCGATGTAAGCATAATGAGGAGGTTGGTGTCTATTTGTTTTTGGTCTTGTTGGCTTGTCTCTATGCATTTGCAGGTATCTGGAGATACATTAAAACATGTTACAATTGGGTACATGTTTACAAGCCACAACACACAAAAACTCCAACAACATGCAGCATACAAGGACAAACTACAAGTCCACAATGGACCTGCAGAACCACAGCACAGTGTTTGCTGTGCAGGAGTATTGGAGGTACTTTTCTTCTTGTTCTTTTACTTGTGAAGGTACAATACACAACTACAATCCCCAAGAATAAGTACTTCAGTATACTCCCACTCACTAGAACATAAAGCAACATCAAGACAGACCTGCAACAGATGGGCTACAGCTGCAGCAACAGCAGTGGCAACAGGGTTGTTTTTCTTTGTAGATGCAGGGATTACAAAGTGCATAGTTTCACTTGTAGATGAAGCCAACAGCTACCATGCTACAACACGTGCAACAACCCTCCTGGATTCTGTGCTGGCACACAAGAACCCTCCAATATCCAAGGCACCATCTGTTAAACCTCCAGGCAGCAGCAGCACCCATCAACAATCATTATGGGAGTCTAATCTGGGAGGCCATTGTTCTTGTTTGTGTGGTTGTTTATTTGAGTATGCAGGCTGCTGGAACATCAAAAGCTGCAAAATCCATGAAGCTGCAGTTGCAGATATCATGCCACAGAGTGCTGAAGCTGAATTTGATTGGAAGCAACAACAAATTCACAGCTGTGGAATGCAGCAGCTACAAACACCATCAACAAGAGGAGTTGCAACCAGCCACAGCATCTTGGAGCTCAGAAGATACAGCAGCAACCTTACAACTACAATAATCCAACACCAACAATCTTCAACTTCCATCTACTTGCAATTGAGGAGCCCTCCAATGGGCACCACAGAACCCCCACACACTGGTTTGCTTCCTTGGCTATTTCCTTGTGCAGGTCCACAAAGAACCAAACAAAGGGAGACAGCAACCATTCATGCAGGGGCCTTCTTGCAGCAGCTCCAAGTCACTTTGAGCTCCTTGTTTGTTTGTTTGTTTGTGGGTATGCAGGTACAATCATGCAAAATGCAAGAAAACACCCAAGCAACTGCTCATGACATGGCTGCATCACCTACAAGTTACAATTTGCTGCTCTTCAGTCACTCATTTTCTCAACAACAACTCCAACGTTGCTGGTTATTATAGCTCTATATACTTCCTCTCGTTTCATCCTCCTTAGCTGATAATCATGATTGTGATGCTGTTGCATACTTCCCTTGGACTTACTTGGTACGACAAGACGAAAAAGGGCAAAGATGAAAAGAGCTTTTTCACCCCATACGAGATAGAAGGTTCATATACTTGTTCTTCCTCAATTTAGCTATGTATGGTACGTAGCATAGTTGAATAGGACTAGTGTAGGTTACTTTCTTGTCTTCTCATGGAAGGGGAGAGTCTCCCTCATTTATGCTTTCTTAGTCGACTTGTATCGGGAGGAGTCCTCTCATAGGTTTACTACTTTCTAGTTATAGATAGCTCCTTTTGCTACGGGGATGAGTTAGCCGACCTTAATAGGTTAGCCGACTTATGAACCAACATAGGATTGGAGGTAAGGTTTATGTCCCCCTCCTTGTATTTATCTGTTTTATTTTATGTTAAGGCTTGGGGGTGATGCTCAACCCCTGACTGTGCACGAGAGGTGGGAGCCTTGTGTAGGGTCTGTTCCCATAACAAAAAAAAAAAAATCTCGGGGAAGCATCCGACTTTAACGGTTCAATCCCCCGTACGTTTGGCGACGTAGTTATTGGGTTCGAGTATGGACTTTACTCTTGCCCAATTCGGTGCTCGATACTCCTCCCAAGACTCAATGCTCATAAAACTCCATCCAATCAACTCAATCAAATCATATCGACAAGTCTCATTACAACCTTGTCAACTCATCAACTCTATCATGATCAAATCTTTTCCAATCATACTATCCGGTCAATCTCAGTCATATCTTTCAAAAGAAATTTGAATGCACATTTATAGCAACATATAAGAACAACCAATCATTTCCTCTATCCATTTACTCAATCTTTGAAACTCATCACAACTCCAAGGCTTTAAGTCAACCATTTAAGATAAGCAACATTTTTAAGAAAATAGCATCCTTCATCACAATCCACATAATTAAGAAGATCAATAAAACATATTTAACAACTCATTTTTATCGACTCATACTCACATGAAGGCTCAATTTAGGAACTTCTTGGCTCACCAACATCAACACATATAGAATCAAATACATAGGGGACAAAGTTCATACAAGCATAAACCATACCAAGAAACTCCATTTCTATGGACATCTAACCTCAAAGCAAGAATAGGGCACATGGGTGGGCTCAACCCATGTTTTAGATAGCCTTACATACCTTAGTGAAGACTTGAAGAAAACCTTGTGGTTGGGTCTTCAATGGAGGAGTCAAATCTTGAAGCTCTTGGACTCATTTTTGTTGGAAATGGAGAAGAAGAAGAAAAGAGAGAGAAGCTGGGGCTTTTTAGAGAGAGGGTGAGGCTGCAAAGTGTGTTCCCAAAAGACCAAGGGTAACATATATATAATTTAGGTAAGTTTCCAAATTACCCCTCCTCAAAAGTTCTGAAAATAGGCTAAAAATACACCTGGCGCGATAGTGGCGCGTCGCGCCAGGCTGCATATGCCAAACTACTGAGGCATGTTTCTGGCGCGATAGTGGCGCGTCGCGCCCTTACAGCGCCAAGGCCATATTTTCTGGGTTCTGGAAATTTGGCCTGAAAAACCCTACATAACTTTTAGTGGCGCCTCGCGCCAAGGACCAAACTACTGAGGCATGTTTATGGCGCGATAGTGGCGCATCGCTCCCTTACAGCGCCAAGGCCATTTCCCCAGCAGTTGCAACCTAGGCCAGAAATAAAATTCCTGCCGTGCTAGTTCATCTTAGAATCGTCATATCTTTTGACTCCGAACTCTAAAATTTACGTTCTTGGTGGCGTTGGAAAGAAGACTCAACGACCTTTGATTTAATGGGTCATGGTCTACCTAGATTGTCGTCTTTCAAAAGATAGGGTCATTAGAAGTCGACCCTTTATGCGAACTCCTACCCAAACTTAGCCACGACGAATCTTTTGGATTTAATTTGATCCTAGGGGTCCTTCATGACCCTGCCTCACCTCTAACGCTGCTCAAATCCTCGAAGACTCATTTCGACTCATGCATACGCTCCTCAATACTCGAGTTCGACCCTACCCGTATACAAGAAGGGTTTGAATTCTATGGGAAAATTTTGAGGTGTGTTACATTATCTCCCCTTTGGGATCATTTGTCCTCGGATGACGAGTGGCCAGGAATGGACTCAGGGTACAGATCACAATCAACATCCAGTCATTCATTCAATCAAATTTTCAAACAAATATCAATCAAAACTCAAAATGCACTAATGAATTCAAGTCAAGGAAATGTCGTTACCTTCAACATTCTCCTCGGTAGGCACGAATAGATGGGGATATTTAGATTTCATGGCTTCCTCCGCTTCCCATATGGCTTCCTCAACAAATTGGTTTCTCCACAGGACTTTGACTGAGGCGACTTCTTTGTTCCTCAGTTTGCGAACTTGGCGATCAAGAATTTGGACCGAAACCTCTTCATAAGACAAGCTATCCTTAATTCCAATGCTATCAATGGGGACTACCAACGAGGGATCGCCCAAGCACTTTTTCAACATCGAAATGTGGAATACCGGATGAATAGAGGCTAGCTCTGACGGCAACTCCAACTCATAAGCAACACTCCCAATCCGTCTCAAGATCTGGTAAGGACCAATATATCGAGGACAGGCTTCCCCTTCTTTCCAAACCTCAGGACACCCTTCATGGGTGACACTTTCAAATACACCCAATCACCCACCTCAAACTCTAAGTCTCTCCTTCTCACATCGGTGTAAGATTTTTTGCGGCTTTGGGCTGTCTTTAGCCTATCTTGGATAACTCTCACCTTCTTCATGGCTTGGTGAACAAGGTCAGGCCCAATCAACTCGGCTTCACCAACTTCAAACCACCCAATGGGAGATCTACACCTCCTCCCATACAAAGCTTCATAAGGAGCCATTTGAATGCTTGCATGATAGCTATTATTGTATGCAAACTCTATGAGAGGTAAGTGATCATCCCAATTTCCCTTGAAGTCAAGCACACACGCCCTCAACATATCTTCCAATGTCTGGATGGTGTGCTCTTCTTGGCCATCTGTCTGGGGATGGAAGGCTGTACTCAAGTTCACCTTCAAACCTAGTCCCTTCTGGAAGGATTTCCAAAATTGGGAAGTGAATTGAGCTCCTCTGTCTGAGATAATAGACAAGGGAACCCCATGCAATCTGACGATCTCCTGGATGTACAACTTTGCATAATCTTCTGCGGTATAAGTAGTCTTAACCGCCAAGAAGTGAGCTGATTTCGTCATTCTATCCACAATCACCCAAATGGAATCATATTGCTTTCGGGACTTTGGCAAGCCTGTAATAAAGTCCATGTTGATCATCTCCCACTTCTATTCTGGAATTTCTATGTTTTGGACTAAACCACATGGCCTTTGATGCTCAACCTTCACTTGTTGGCAATTCGGGCACTTGGAAACAAATTCCGCTATATCCTTCTTCATCCCACTCCACCAATAGATTTCCTTCAAGTCATGATACATTTTCGTAGAGCCTGGATGAATGAAGTACCTGGAACTATGCGCTTCGGCCATAATCCTCTCTCGAACATCATCGACATCCGGCACACATAATCTATTTTGGTACCTCAACACACCATCTCCCCCTTTGGTGAAAACCATTACCTCTTGTTTGTGAACAATTTCCTTCAATTGGAGAAGGATGGGATCTTGGTCTTGCTTCTCCTTTACCTATACCACAAGTGAGGACATAGACCCATCCTGAATAGTAACTCCGCCTTCATTGTTCTCTTCCAGATGAACTCCCAATCGGGCTAATCTGTGTACCTCTTTCGCCAATTCTCTCCTTCCTTCCTCCACGTGGGCAGTGCTACCCATAGACAACCTACTAAGAGCATCAGCAACAACATTAGCTTTACCTGGATGGTAGAGATGCTCATATCATAGTCCTTGAGTAGCTCAAGCCATCTCCTTTGCCTCAGGTTGAGTTCCTTCTGGCTAAAGACGTATTGCAAACTCTTGTGATCGGTGAATACATTGATATGCACTCCATACAGGTAGTGGCGTCAGATTTTAAGCGCAAACACCACAGCCGCCAGCTCAAGGTCATGAGTTGGGTAATTTCTCTCGTGAACCTTAAGTTGTCTTGAAGCATAGGCTATCACCTTCCCCCTTTGCATCAACACACAAACCAAACCAATTCTGGATGCATTACAATAGATCACAAAACCCTCTGTACCATTGGGCAAGGTTAGAACAGGGGCAGTGGTTAGCTTAGTCTTCAATTTCTGGAAACTCTCCTCACAAGCCTCGGACCATTGGAACTTAGCCTTCTTTTGAGTCAGCTTAGTCAATGGTGATAATATGGAGGAGAATCCCTCTACGAACCTTCAATAATAGCCAGCCAAACCCAGGAAGCTCCTTATCTCTGTCGGGGATGTGGGTCTGGGCCAACTCCTCACTACCTCAATTTTTTGAGCATCAACCTGAATACCATCTTCAGATATAATGTGGCCTAAGAAGGCCACTGATGCAAGCCAAAATTCACATTTGAATAACTTTGCATACAATACCTGGTCTCTCAAAGTTTGCAAGACGACTCTAAGATGATGGGCATGCTCCTCCTCATTCTTGGAGTAAACTAGAATATCATCTATGAACACAATCACAAACATATCAATATATGGCTTGAATACTCGGTTCATGAGATCCATAAAAGCGGCGGGGGCATTAGTCAACCCAAAGGACATGAACAAAAATTTGAAGTGGCCATAACGAGTCCGGAAAGCAGTCTTCGGAATATCACATTCTCTCACCTTCAACTGGTGGTAACTAGATCTCAAGTCTATCTTTGAGAAACACGTGGCACCCTGAAGTTGATCAAATAAATCATCTATTCTGGGGAGAGGGTATTTCTTCTTTACGGTGACCTTATTCAGTTGCCTGTAGTCAATACACATTCTAAGAGACCTATCTTTCTTCCGAAAAAATAGGACCGGAGCTCCTCATGGCGAGACACTCGGCCTAATAAATCCCTTATCTAACAAGTCCTTCAACTGCTCCTTCAACTCTTTCAACTCGGCTGGGGCCATTCTATAAGGAGGAATTGAGATAGGTTGGGTATCAGGAAGAACATCAATCCCGAAGTCGATCTCCCTATCAGGAGGGACTCCAGGCAGATCTTCAGGAAAGACATCCGAAAACTCATTGACAATCGAAACCGACTCAAGGGATGGAGACTCAATATTGTCACCTTTCACTCGGACAATGTGATAAACACACCCTTTTGAGATTAGCTTCTTGGCCCTAAGGTATGAAATAAACTTACCCTTAGGTGCAATCGGACTACCCTTCCATTCTATGACAGCCTCATTCGGGAATTTGAACGTGACAATCTTAGTTCTACAATCAATAGAGGCATAACAGATATAGAGCCAGTCCATGCCAAGGATCACGTCAAAGTCAACCATGTCCAACTCAACTAGGTCGGCCAAGGTATCCTTGTGATAAATAGACACAGTGCAATCTCTATAGACTCTCTCAGCTAAGATAGAATCACCGACAGGAGTGGCCACACTAAAAGGCTCAAGAAGACGTTCAGGAATTTTATCGAATTTACTAGCCACATAAGGAGTCACAAAAGATAGGGTGGCACCCGGATCCATCAATACATAACAATCAAAAGAAGAGACTCGAATCATACCCGTCACGACGTTTGGAGAGTTCTCTTGATCTTGGCGACTACACATGGCATATAAACGGTTTGTACCTCCACCGGTGCCTGAAGTAGTGCCCTTTTTATTACCTTTAGTCGGTGGTGCGGTGGTAGAATATTGGGCCCTGTTCCCCCATGCTGGACACTCCTTCTGAAAATGGTTTATTTGGCATTTATAACAACCCATCCTTCCCACTCTGCACTCTCCCAAGTGAAACTTACCACACTTGACGCATGGTGGCTTCCCTTGCGCACCTTGACACATGCTAGCTTGGGATTGAGAACCCTGGGGTCTGAAATTCTAGCAGCCTTTCCCCTGCCGATCATACCTATTTTGTGGCATCGGTGCACTGGCAGTAGATGAGGCATAGTTGGAAGGCCTCTTCTGGAAGAAGGACTTGTTGCCCTTGCCTTGCCTCTGCTCATTCTCATGGCCCGTTGATTTTGCCTTCTTGCTTAGGTGCTCTTCTCTGTCCTTTCTTTTCTCATCCTCTACCTGTTGAGCATACACCATTAATCTGGAAAGATCCATATCTGAGATCAATAATGCTGCCTTGCACTCCTTCTTCACATGCCTCCCTAATTCAGAGACGAACTTCCTCATCTTTGACCTCACATCCGGAATCATTTCTGGAGCATACCTGGATAGCTGGATGAACTTCAGGCCATACTCCTTAACTGTCATTCCCTCCTGTTTCAGATTAACAAATTCCTCCACCTTCGCTTCCCTCAATTCTTGGGGAAAGAAGCGGTCAAGAAAAGCTCCCTCAAATTCATCCCACCTAGCAGGTTTAGCATCTTCACCTCTACCTTGTTCCCATTGGTTATACCAAATGTTTGCCACCTCTTTGAGTTGATAAGACACCAACTCAACCCCCTCAATTTCCGTAGCATGCATAGCTTTCAGGATTTTCCACATTTCATCAATAAAATTTTGGGGATCTTCATCAACCTTAGAACCCGTGAATGCCGGCGGATTCATTTTTAGAAAGTCTCTAATTCTAGTGGCAGCAGATGGCTCCTGGGAACTAGAGCTAAGAGTCGGCAAACCCTGATTACCACTTCGGGCAGCCATTAGTTGCGTGAGCATTGCAATTGCCCCTTAAAATTTTGCCTCTAATGTGGGTACAGGTGGAGTAGATGGCACTTGAGGTGCCTCTGCATATCTCGCGGGTTGGCCTTTAGCCCTTGCTGGGCGTGCCTCTGACTGTGGCATCCCTGCATTATCAACATTCCTCTGGCTAGCGGTACGTTTAGGAGGCATTATCTATAACGTACAAACGCACGAATTAGAAAGGAGTTTTATAGAGTTTAACTTTATTGCACGAGTTCAGAGTATGAGAGAAGTGAAACAATTCCTAATGTCCTATAGTCTCCTGCTTATAAGTGTGGTGCACAACACACCCATAAGCAAGACTCTACTAGACACGGCTTCATAGACTCCTTAGGACACTTGAACTCTATGCTCTAATACCATGTTTGTCACGCCCCGGGAGGGTACCCTAGACGTAACCGGCACCCGAAGGCCATTTTTGACCTCCGAGCAAACCACCTGGTTCAGTCACACATTCATTCAATCACATTCTCTTAGCGGAAACTTAATTAAAGAAATACTATTCATCTATGGGGGCCGAAGGCCAAACATTTACAAACCCAACAAGGCAATAAAATAAGACTCCTCAAAATAATAGTTTGACCTCCCCACACTCCAGTCTATGAAGCCTCTATCAAAGTCTAAGAGGTGTCAATGACAAGTCCATGGCTACCAACAATCAAAGTAAGGAAATGTCAACAAAACTGTACATGAAGGCTCAACATCCTCCGAAAACTAGGAGGACTCACCAACTAGCTGAGGGTGTAGGTAGATCTTCAACGGAGCGCCGGTTGATGATCTTTAGTACCTGTCTCTGCATTATGAAACGATGCAGGCCAAATGGCATCAGTACATGGAATGAACGAGTATGTAAAATGGCCGAATACAATGAACATGACGAAAGAATTAATCAACTCGGAAGCTCGACTCAAGAGGAATAATAACTCAATCAAATGTCCTAAGTCTAAACAAGAATATGATTTAGACGGGACCAATCACATACAATTCAACTCAATCTGACTCAGAGTACTATCAAGACCTATTTGGGAGTTTCTCTTACCCGACAACCATCACTTATGAACCAGTGAAAGTACAACAAACCGACGTTGTTGCTGCATCCGTTCATACCTTTCCAGGGTATGAATGAATCAACCAATCATGGATCCAATCCAACCAAGTCCTATAATGTCAGAACAAACATCTCGGGGAAACATCCGACTTTAACGATTCAATCCCCCCTACATTTGGCGACGTAGTTATTGGGTTCGAGTATGGACTTTACTCTTGCCCAATTCGGTGCTCGATATTCCTCCCAAGACTCAATGCTCATAAAACTCCATCCAATCAACTCAATCAAATCATATTGACAAGTCTCATTAAAACCTTGTCAACTCATCAACTCTATCATGATCAAATCTTTTCCAATCATACTATCCGGTCAATCTCAGTCATATCTTTCAAAAGAAATTTGAATGCACATTTATAGCAACATATAAGCACAACCAATCATTTCCTCTATCCATTTACTCAATCTTTGAAACTCATCACAACTCCAAGGCTTTAAGTCAACCATTTAAGATAAGCAACATTTTTAAGAAAATAGCATCCTTCATCACAATCCACAAAATTAAGAATATCAATAAAACATATTTAACAACTCATCTTCATCGACTCATACTCACATGAAGGCTCAATTTAGGAACTTCTTGGCTCAACAACATCAACACATATAGAATCAAATACAAAGGGGACAAAGTTTATACAAGCATAAACCATACCAAGAAACTCCATTTCTATGGACATCTAACCTCAAAGCAAGAATAGGGCACATGGGTGGGTTCAACCCATGTTTTAGATAGCCTTACATACCTTAGTGAAGACTTGAAGAAAACCTTGTGGTTGGGTCTTCAATGGGGGACTCAAATCTTGAAGCTCTTGGACTCTTTTTTGTTGGAAATGGAGAAGAAGAAGAAAAGAGAGAGAAGCTGGGGCTTTTTAGAGAGAGGGTGAGGCTGCAAAGTGTGTTCCCAAAAGACCAAGGGTAACATATATATAATTTGGGTAAGTTCCCAAATTACCCCTCCTCAAAAGTTCTGAAAATAGGCTAAAAATGCACCTGGCGCGATAGTGGCGCGTCGCGCCAGGCTGCATATGCCAAACTACTGAGGCATGTTTCTGGCGCGCCAGGCTGCATACGCCATTGCAGCGCCAGGCTGCATATGCCTAAAACCTGCACACCTCGTAGTGGCGCACCGCGCCAAAAACCAAACTACTGAGGCATGTTTCTGGCGCGATAGTGGCGCGTCGCGCCCTTACAGCGCCAAGGCCATATTTTCTGGGTTCTGGAAATTTGGCCTGAAAAACCCTGCACAACTTTTAGTGGCGCCTCACGCCAAGGACCAAATTACTGAGGCATATTTATGGCGCGATAGTGGCGCGTCGCGCCCTTATAGCGCCAAGGCCATTTCCCCAGCAGTTGCAACCCAGGCCAGAAATAAAATTCCTGTCATGCTAGTTCATCTTAGAATCGTCATATCTTTTGACTCCGAACTCCAAAATTTACGTTCTTGGTGGCGTTGGAAAGAAGACTCAACGACCTTTGATTTGATGGGTCATGGGCCACCCAGATTGTCATCTTTCAAAAGATAGGGTCATTAGAAGTCGACCCCTTATGCGAACTCCTACCCAAACTTAGCCACGACGAATCTTTTAGATTTAATTTGATCCTAGGGGTCCTTCATGACCCTTCCTCACCTCTAACGCTACTCAAATCCTCGAAGACTCATTTCGACTCATGCATACGCTCCTCAATACTCGAGTTCGACCCTACCCGTATACAAGAAGGGTTTGAATTCTATGGGAAAATTTTGAGGGGTGTTACACTTACTCTATGTGATCTAGTTAAGCTTAAGATGGTCGATTTGATGTTATCCTTGGTTAGATTGGCTATGTGCATGTTATGCTTATATTGATTATAGAACTCGAGTGGTTATGTTCCAATTTCCAAATGTGTCGATCCTTGAATGGAAGGGTAGTAATTTTGTGTTCAATGGTCAGTTCATTTCGTGCCTTAAAGCTTAGACAATGATTTCCAAGGGTCGCATTTACCATCTTGTGAAGTTTAGGGATGAAAATTCCAAAGCCCCTACTTTAGAGTCCATCCCCATTGTGAATGAGTTTCTGAATGTATTTCCCAATGATTTACCCGGTGTTTCTTTTGAAAGGAAAGTTGAGTTTAGTGTAGATATTCTTCCAAGTACTCAGCCTATTTCCATTCCTCCTTGCCGAATGGCCCCGTCGGAATTAAAGGAGTTAAAGAATCAATTGAAAGACTTGTTACACAAAGGTTTTATTAGACCAAGTATATCCCCATGGGTTCTCCCATTTTGTTTGTTAGAAAGAAAGATGGTTCACTACGTATATGCATTGACTACCAGTAATTGAACAAAGTAACTATCAAGAATAAATACCCAATTCCGAGGATAGATGATTTGTTTAACCAATTGCAAGAGGCAAATTACTTCTCCAAGATAGATCTTTGTTCCGGTTACCACAAATTAAGGGTGAGGGAATGTGATATTCCCAATACAACATTTTGAATAAGGTATCAACGTTATTAGTTCCTAGTTATGTCATTTGGATTGACCAATTGTAACACTCTGTGTTATTCTAGCCAAGACTAAGTTCGAGGTCCATAAGAAAGATGGAGAAAAATGAGTGGTTCCTAATTATGTGAGTCGACCTATGAATCATAGAAACTCCTACAAATCGTAGGAGGGACTAATAGTGTTGGCCTTAACTTTTGAAATGTCCAAGTATAAAAGTGAGTCTACAAGTCGATTAACGACTCGTAGAGACATTGACAACTCCTAAGAATGAGTCGTGGAGTCAAGGTCTAAATTCTGCAAAAATGTAAGGATCAATACCTGGGCTATGAGTTGAGAGGATGATTCGTAGAAGGGATTACGAGTCGTAGAAATGGCTCGTAGAGACTCTTGATACTTAGCTAAAATTTGTTACTCCAAGTAACTTCTACGAGTGAAGTTGACGACTCATCAAAGAGTCTATTATTCGTTGACACGACCCGTAGAAGAGATTCAGAGACTAAGAGATTCAGAGTCTGAGAATCTTGCTATGACGAGAGGGTCTACGACCCATAATACTCTCTATGAGTCATAAACTTGACTCATAGACACACTTATAGACTGCAACCCAGTTCTACAACTGGTCTTATATGACCGGTAGAAGTTCCTACGAGACGTAGAACTAATTCGTAGACAGCTAGGGTCAATTTTTTTATAGTTTGCAAATTGAGAACAAGAAGGTAGCATCCGTCAAAGTTCTATGTCGGAATCAATTTGTTGAAGAGGCTACATGAAAAGCAGAAGAGGATATGAAAGCTAAATACCCCCATCTATTCATGCCTCCTAATGATGATGTTGATGGTAATGTTCCCTTTTCCCTATCTTAAATTTAAAGTTTCTTTCGAGTTTGAGTATTTGATGTGTATTCTTGAATCTGAGTAATGATTGTTTGATTAATGGAGAATTTGCGTCTTGATTGTATTCGTTCCTTGAGTAAACCCATATCTTGGTCTTCATTCGAGGACGAATGATCCCAAGGAAGAGATATTGTAACACCTTGTGTTATTCAACCCTAGACTAAGTTTGAGGTCCATAAAGATGGAGAAAAATGAGTGGTTCCTAAATATGCAAGTCGACCTACGAGTTGTAGGAACTCCTATGGATCGTAGGAGGGACTTGTGGTGTTGGAATTGAGTTTTAAAATATGGCCAAGTCTAGAAGTGAGTCTACGAGTTGATTGACGACTCATACAGACATTGATGACTCGTAACAATGAGTTGTGGAGTCAAGATCTAAATTTTGGAAAAATGTAAGCCTCACTACTTGGCCTACGAGTTGACCGGATGATTCGTAGAAAGGATTACGAGTCATAGAAATGTCTCATAGAGACCCTTGATACTTAGCCAAATTTTGAGAGTCCAAATCACTTCTATGAGTGAAGTTGATGACTTCTCAAAGAGTCTACGAGTAGTAGACATGACCCATAGAAGAGATTCAGAGACTCAGAGATTCAAACTAAGAATGTTGCCTGGAGAGAAGGGTCTACGACCCCTATTACTTTCTACGAGTCGTAAACTTGAATTGTAGAAATTCTTATAGACAGCAACCCAGTTCTATGACTGGTCTTCTACAATCGGTAGAAGTTTCTATGAGACGTAGAACTAATTCGTAGACAGCCGGGGTCAATTTTTTTATGAAGGGTATTTGTGTTTTTTCCAACCCCTCTTAAACTAAAATCCTGACATTTTAGGACTAAATTAAGTCCCTTATAAGTATCCTAACACTACAAGAAACATGACTTATAGTGACGACGAAAGGCACGAAAAAAAAACAAAATGTCGCCGCTAAACTAACTTTTGGCGGCGACCTCACTCGCCAAAAAAAGCATTATATATTAGCAGCAATATAGTCGCTGCAATAGCCACTGGCTTCTAGTGAAGACCGCAGTTGCCACAAAAATATATTCCTTCAGCAGCAGCACCTGTCGCTGCAGTGGCAACTACTTTTACCCGCAGCAAACAATTGCCACTGAAAGCTATTTTTTTCTACAAAAAAAGTTAAATGCTAATAGATTTGATTAATTTTCTAAAGTCAATATTAAAAACACTGAAAATTATTACGGAAATGACCAAAAAATACTTCTCAACTTAAATATCATAAATTGTTCAGTCACTAACAAGTCAATTAAATATATACTCCTACTATACAATATTTTATTTTACATTATATGAATCTACATATGACAAAAACTAAGCAAAACATATAGTGTCTTCAAACTCCTCCTTGGTCGACCTCATTTGTGATTGTTTATCAACATTATCCCGGTTAGGAAGAAAACAAATATATTCTTATAAACTAATTCTAATAGAAAAAGAGGTGACCATTAGAATAAAGAATGCGAAAAACATTTAAGAAAGTAAAAATGATTGCATTAAGAGATCAAATGATCACAAAGATGACAATGTGATAAAACAATCAATTGGAAACTGTCAAGTTCTTTTTGTCATAATCTTACACAACTACTAGAAACAAATAAGCTGTGCACATCATCGATACAAAAATAATTGAGCTTTAATTGTACTCACTGTGATTTGATTTCCATAAGGAACCACTTGACCTTGATGGTAAAGAACTAGAAGAGGTTTGATTACAAAATCCTAAGAACGATCAATGAATACATAAATAATTTAATAGAGATTGCATATAAATAGAAGTAGGCAAAAACTAACTTGATGAATTCTTAATTTTTTTTCTTTCTAACACGTATTGCAAGTCCAAACATGATCCTAATTTGACAAATATTGGGAATCACCGGACTTTCCACTACTTCTAATTTCACCAACAAAAGATTGTACAAAAATTTTCCTCAACAGGTTCAATTAACCTTTGCACTTACATCATCTTGGAAGCATTCATACGCAAAAGAGAAGTAAAAGTAAAGCCAGAGAAAATTTTAAGAGTTGAAGCTCCCAAAAGATAATTGGGTACAGAAAGACATTGCTAGTAGTAGCAACTTGCCACGATTTATTGGTTCATATAATTCAAGCAACAATCTAACTAAATGTCAAACTAAGAAATGTATACAGAGGCAAAATGTTAGTGCCAGTAACCTAATAATATATAAAAGTATTGATACCTGACTTACTGACTTCATTGTACCTAAATGGCATCACTCGATGACATTAAATATAGGTTGTAATATTAGTCTACTGAAGAAAGTAAAGTTCACATTTTCACTATATAGAATTGGTTGAGTCGTCATTATCATAAATATAAGAACATGTAATTGGAGATATGCACACCATTGCAACTTTGCTGACCTTTCTAACCTTAACCTTTATCATAAATATATAATTATCCTTTGACAATAAGTAGAGTTTTAGGTGACCTCAAAAATTCAATGTTTACGGATTAAAAAATTTATTATAAAAAATTGGTTAAAGAAGCACTAAACAAACTCAGTTCAACTCTATTGAGCCTCGATATTATCAAAGCAATTGGTGAGATATCTACTACTAACATTTTCAGATTTTTACCATCATCATTTTCTAGCTTGGGGATTTTCACTAATTAATCATTCAGAATTTCAAAGGAAACTTTTTAATTACTATAAGTTTATAACTCATTAATCAGCTCGAAGTTGAACAATAAATTTTTCAAGTTTATCCATTGGAATGATCCTTGTTGACCCTTCCAAATAATTCTAAGGACACAAAGGTAGTACGTGAAATGATAAAGGGAGCTACCATTTTACTTGGCTATCAATATCGATACTTATCATAAATACCTTTTAGTTAATTACTCTTTTAAAAAGATATCTTTTACACTATTAGTGCATAGAACTTAAGCTCTAAATTAATATTCAATCGGTGAGATGATTATGACAGATTATTCCCGATCATATATCCTTAATAAAGTACATAAATACATAAAGCACACATAAACACACACAATTTCAAAGGTGAAGCATCTCATCACATATTCATTATTCTATTATATATGCATACTTATATTGAAATATAAGAGTTCACATTAGCTTGCTTTAATAACTAATACTTTCTTCCCTATAGCAAAAAAAACTCAAAAGGGAGAAGAAACACTAGAGAGATTTTTGAAGAAAAGCTAAAATGAGGAATCTTTGATGTCATTTTCATGTTTTTCTTCAACGGGGTTATCTTTTTCATTAAATGTCTCAAGATTTGAAGAATGAAAAATCTTTGCTGGAGAAACAACAATTGGAGGTGCCACTTTAGTCCATGGCTTCATACTCACAATCCTTTTGTCCCTTTTTAAATATGTTGGAGAGAATTATAGACATTTCATGAAGCTAGTCCATGCAGAGAATTAATCGAGGTGTAGCTGGCTAAAATGATGCCACGATTAAAAAAATTGGCAAATGTAAGAGACACAAACTTCAACAAAGGCAGAGACCATTGATTCTCTTGGCCTGAACAATATTTTTCAGACATCATCTGATGCTTCATTTGTTCATATTCCAACTCCCCAAACAAAAAAAATCAAGTACTATACAAATAAACCCTTCTCTTGAATCTAAGAGTGTTGTAAATAGGGATAGTATATGGTGACTTTATAAGATAACAATTTCTAAATGATAATAATTCTCGAGGAAATAATTTATAGCAGAGGTCAACCCTATGGATTGACAAACAACAACACTCAGTAAATAAAACTTAACAGTAAATACATGAAGTAAATCCAAAATCCCTCAATAAAACCATAAAATTTCAAAATATCTCACCATGAAAGAGGAAGAAATAGTCCAAATAATTAACCGAACTATGAAAGGAAGAAATACGTAAAGAAAAACCTAAACCCATTTGCTCAACATCAGTAGCTGAAACCCATGATTCCAAATAATGGTCACCGAACCCATTTTCTAAGAATCTTAAGGACCCGAGCAAAAGATTGTGTGCTTTTCTTAAAATTCTCTTCGCTTGAGCAAATTTACTAGAGCGTGGGAGAAGAGAGAAGAGAAATCGCTAATGAACTTCATGGGAAAAAGTATGAAGGATATAGGTTTTTCTGGAAAAGAGGGAAGACGATTTTGGGGGGGAAATGAGACTTGAGAACATAACCTAAAAAGTCCCAAAATGCTATTAACTATAGTAGAATAAATAGCTTTAGTATAGTATTAAAATGGTTAGATGTGTGAAACTACTCCAAATATTTATTAAATAACTCTATAACAAATATTATTTTCCCAGTAGATGAATACTTATTCAAAATACTAGATATAGGATTTTGTATGGAGTCAATTAAATATTTTGTATAATTTTTTTTAAATCTTTTAAGTTACTAATTATTGTGACGTAGTAATTTTTACCTAATATTCAAATAACATAAGTTACTCACTCAATCTCATTTCATGTTGCACTTATGAATTTGGAGAGTAAATCAAAAAATTTATAATTTTTTAAATATTTTAAGTTGTTAATTATCGTATTTTATAGTACTTTCTACGTAATTTTCAAATATATGTGTTGGTCATTCTGTCCCAATTTATGTGGCATCAATAGAATTTGGAGAGTCAAATTTATTTTTTTGAGTATTTTAAGTTGTTAATTATTTTAATTTATAGTAGTTTTTGCGTTATTTTCAAATATTCATGTTACTTTTTTTATCCCAATTTATGTGGCATGATACAATTTTGAGAATTAACCAAATTTTTTGAATGTCTTTAAATATTTTAAATTATTAATTATTGTAATTTATATAGAATTTTTAAATATATATCAAATTAGAAAAGAAAAGTAAAACAAATAAATTAAAATTGAGAAATTACAAATATGCCCTCAGCCAAAGTAGGCATGTCCGCAAACAGTTACCTACTTCTGACCGCTTCTATAATAATAATTTAGTACTTAAATATTTGTGTATTTATTTATCACTACTAAAATACCAAATATATAATCATCTCTAAAATTATTAATAAAACCTTTAATGTACTATAAATCATATTACAATATCAAACAAAATATTACTAACGACCTAAGAGACTACCACAAAAGCACCGCTTTCAGTGGCGATATAGTTGCCACAAATGAACTTTTGTGGCGGCATTTGCTTCGTCGACACTAACAAAAAATTTAGCTATATATTTTTAAATAAAGCTCCATATATTAGTGGCGACTTAAAACTAGTCGCCACTAATATATGATTTTCTGAGGCAACGAAAGAGTTTGCCACTAAAACTATCATCTTTTGTAGCAATTCTTTTGGGTCGACACCTAAAACCTCTGATTTAGTGGCAACTGAATAAGTCGCCACAAAAGGTTGTGACAATAAGTCATATTTCTTGTAGTGTATAAACACCCAGACTCTCATTAAACAAATAGACTAATTGAGAACAAGGATTGGAGAAGAGGAGAAAAGTTAGGGTTTGAGTTCTTCAAGAGAGGCCTTCAACTTCTAATTTTTCTTCAAGTTCCAGGTATGTAAGGCTACCCATAACATTGATTGAGTTCATCCACATTCCCTACATCTTCAGTTTTCTTAGTTAAGATGAGTTTCAAAGTTCCGTGAATCGATTTCTTGAATTATCTATCATTCCTATTGAGTTGTATATAAAATTCATTGTGTTGTTGTATATGTATTACAATATTCTTTGATGAGTTTATTGAATTAAGTCTCGTTGAGAGTGTGGTTTTGTGTTTGCATTCACATAAATCCTAATTGAGATTTTATCATACATTATGCATTGGCGGATTTTTGAAGAACGAATTGTGGACTTTTTTGCATTAATTATTCTATGCACTATTTTGAATCAAAGAATGAACATATTATCTTAGATTAAGAAAGAGATTGAGCATGATTTGAGTTTGAGAAGCCTCTTAATTATTATTTTAAATTGAGTAATTTGAGTATAAACGAGTTAGATGGACTTCTTTCAGAATTTATTTTTAAAACTTAAACTCATTATTGAGTATATGAAATTGAGTCCTTTCATGCTTGAGTATTTGTTTAGCATATTATTTCATTGTTCATGATATTTTGATTACCCACTTGAGTTATCTGTGTTTTGAGTTATATTAAACCTTCCACTAAGAGTATGGCTATATGATTGGACAAATTTGTTCGCTTGGGGATCAGCAATGGTCTTAGAGTGCCGACCACGTCTAGAATACCCTCTCGGGGCATGACATTAATGCCCTTGCGGCTTTCATGGACTTAATGAATAGGGTATTCAAACAATATTTAGACATGTTTGTGATTGTATTCATTGATGATATTTTGATTTAGTCTAAGAATGAGGAAGAGCATGCTAATCACTTGAGGATTGTGTTGCAAACTCCTAGGGACAAGCAATTATTTTCCAAGTTCAATAAGTGTGAGTTTTGGTTAAGGGAGGTGGCTTTTCTTGGTCACATTATGTCCGGTAAAGGGATTATGGTTGATCTTAAGAAAACTGATATGGTTAAGAATTGGCCTAGACCATTATCTCCTTTGGATATTAGAAGTTTCTTGAGTCTAGCCGGATACTATAGGATATTACTGGAAGGATTTTCATCAATCTCATCACCGTTTCCCAAGTTGACTCAAAAGAAGGCAAAGTTTCAATGGTCGAAAACTTGTGAGAAGTGTTTCCAAGAGTTGAAAGATCGCCTCACTACCGCTCTTATCATGACCTTACTGGAAGTGTCTGATGGTTTTGTGGTATATTGTGATGATTCAAGGGTTGGTCTTGGTTGTAGTGATGAAACATGGTAAGGTGATAGCCTATGATTCTAGGCAACTTAAGGTGCATGAATGAAATTATCCAACCCATGATCTTGAACTAGCAGCGGTTGTGTTTACTTTGAAGATTTGGAGACACTATCTATATGGTGTCCATGTGGATGTGTTCACCGACCATAAGAGTTTACAATACGTGTTTAAGAAAAAGACTTGAACTTTTGGAAAAGGAGATGACTTGAATTATTGAAACACTATGATATGAGTGTGTTGTACCATCCGGGTAAAGCCAATGTTGTTGCCGATGCACTAAGTAGATTGTCCATGAGTAGTGTTGCACATGTTGAGGAAGATAAGAGAGAATTGGTCAAAGATGTTCATATATTGGCACGTTTAGGTATGTGTTTGGTAGATTCCAATGATCGAGGTATTCTTGTGCATAATGGTTTGGAATATCTCTTGTAGCGGATGTTAAGGACAGGCAAGACCATGACCCCATTTTGGTTGAGTTAAAAAATTCGGTTGCCGAAAAGGCCATTGAAGCTTTCTCTCAAGGGGGAGATAGGGTGATACATTACAAAGGCTGGTTGTGTGTACCTAATATTGATGAATTAAGAGAGTTGATATTAAATGAGGCCCGTAGTTCCCAATATTCAACACATCCGGGTTCTACCAAGATATATCATGATTTGAGGGAAGTGTATTGGTGGAATGACATGAAGAAGGACATAGCGGAATTTGTAGATAAGTGCCTAAATTGCCAACAAGCTAAAGTTGAGCATCAAAGACCGGGAGGTTTAGTCCAAGAAAATGAAATTCCTACTTGGAAGTGGGAAGATGTAAATATGGACTTTGTAATGGGTTTTCCCCGTACTAAGAAGCAACATGATTCCATTTGGGTTATTGTAGATCGGATGACTAAGTCTTCTCATTTTCTACCAGTTAAGACTTCTTATGGCGCCGAAGACTATACTAAGATGTATATTCATGAATTGGTAAGACTTTATGGAGTGACCTTGTCTATAATATCGGATCGAGGTACACAATTCACTTCACACTTTTGAAAGTCATTTCAAAAGGTTCTTAGTACAAAGGTTAAGCTAAGTATTGCTTTCCATCCTCAAACAGATGGTCAAGATGAAAGAACGATCCAAACTTTAGAGGATATGTTGAGGGCGTATGTTATTGATTTTAAAGGAAGTTGGGATGAAAATTTTTCATTAATTGAGTTTGCCTATAATAATAATTATCACTCTAGCATCCAAATGGCTCCTTTCGAAGCATTGTGTGGGAGAAGATGTAGACCCCCGGTGGGATGGTTTGAAGTAGGTGAGATGGCCTTGATTGGTCCATATATGGTGATAGATGTTATGGAGAAGAAAAGACTCATAAGGGAAAGGTTAACGACGACCCAAACTCGACAAAAGTCCTATTCTGATGTTAGGAAAAGAGACCTTGAATTTGAGGTGGATGATTGGGTCTATTTGAAGGATTCACCCATGAAGGGTGTAATGCATTTTGGTAAGAAAGGAAAACTAATTCCTAGACATATTGGACCTTATAAGTTATTGAGGCGTGTTGGCAAGGTGGCTTATGAGTTAAATTTGCTACTTGAGTTAGCTATGGTTCACTTGATGTTTCATGTATCTATGTTGAGGAAGTTCGTGGGTGATCTAAATTCCATTATCCTTTTGGAAGATGTAAGTGTTGAAGAAAATCTGACTTAGGAAGAAGTTGCAGTGAAAATCTTAGATCGGCAAGTTAAGAAGTTAAGGAACAAAGAAGTTGTATCCGTCAAGGTGTCTATAGAGGAATTAATAAGTAGAAAGTGCTACATGGGAGGCGGAGATGGATATGATGAAACGGTACTCGTACCTCTTTCCCTCTACTCAAGCCTAATGTAGTAAGTTGTTCTTATTCAAAGTTAATTAAAATCTTATGTATTCAGTTCCTTCTATGTCATTCATATGTATGCATACTCATGAAAGATGATTTTAAGTCATAATTTTATGTTAAGTTGAAGTTTTCATGTTCCATGCATTTTAAGATGTCATCATGTTCATATTGGGTTGCTAGTCCTCTTTTCATGCCTTTCCTATGATAAATTAATCTCATTTGAGGACGAATGTTCCCAAATGGGGGATATTGAAAGACCCCAGAAGTCGAAAGTAGGAAACTAATGAGAAATCTTCAAAATGTTGCATGGACCCAAGTTTATGATCGTCTCTACGAGTCGTATAGATTTTTACTATCCGTAGAAGCAAGTCGTAAAGGGAGTCTTGGTAGTTGATGATGAAAAACCTCAAAGGAAGGTCTCACGACTCATGTTTACAGCCCGTAATGCTCTAGACTATCCGTAGATGTAACTCGTAGGAAGAGTCCTAAGGCTAAGTTTCAGAAGTCCCTCAAGGTCAAGTCTACGACTAGACAGGACAAGCCGTAGAATTTTTTACGAGCCATAGGGAACAACTCGTAACAAAACTTCAAAGACTTATTTAATTGCAGGTTTTGGGGACCTACAGGACAAGTCTATATTATGACTCATAGACCCAAAACTGATTCGTAGAAATGACTCGTTCCAAAACTTCAGAGACCTGATTTTTTAGGCTTTTTTTAAGATCCTACAGGATGAGTCATCTCGTCATCCTTTCGACGACCTATAGAAGTTGATTCATAGGGTCAAATTCCAGATTTAATAAAGGGCATTTGTGTTATTACTCAAGTTCAGTTCAATGAACCTAGACACTTTTATGGTCAAGTTCAAAGTCTATATATATATTCAATTCTTCAAATTCCCCTACTATTCAATTCATTCTCCCAAAATTCTCTAAGGCAAGAACAAAGTCTCTCAAGGTTTCTTCTTCAAGCTCAAGCTAGGGTTTCTAGATTTCTTCAAGGTTCTTCGCCGATTCTTGGTGAATTTAATCAAGGTATGTGGGGATTGATTCATGGATTCCTTTCACCCATGAAGTCCCAATTTTTTCTCAAAGTTTCTTCCAATTTCAATTGAATTATGAATCCTAGTTTTGATGAATTGCATTGAGCTGATTTAATTCCTTTTTTAGATGTTACCAATGAACATTATATGCATGTTTTCATATGAATTGCATGATTTTAAGTTGAATTATGAATGCCCATTCATAAGGTTGCTTTCAAGTTATGATTATGAAAGTTAAAGATGATTCTATGAGTTGATAACGAGTTTAATGATTTTCAACAATAGTTTCTATGATTTGAAGTAAAAATTGTGATTTTATGATGAAAGTTATGATGATGATCAAAGTTAAGATCAAAGATGTTATTATGATGTGATAAGTACAATTCTCACACAATCATGTTATAAGAAGGTGATAAGGACAATTCTCACCGAAGTTATGAATTCTAATGAATCACTAAGTTAATGAGCTATTCCTAATATATTTTAAAGATGGATTGATAGGTAGTTACTATCTTTCCCTATTATTTTATGATCATATTTTTATGAGTTTCTATTGGGATATTGACTAATCAACGAGGGCTTCTGGGGGGATTCGGTCCGGTAACGTAGTTAGTTACCCAAGAAAATCCTAATAGCAACCTAAAGTCCCAAACTATGTTGCACGCGCAAGATTGACTTCATGGCCTAGCTAGTGGATCCACATATAGCATAGTTGAGTTGAGTTGAGTACCATGACGGAGTATACCCTGGCAAGGTAGTCTCTCCCTTCTCAATGAGGGTTCCATCGTATTCCATGTAATAACTCGCATGGTCTTAGATTTCGATTAAAGGTCTTATCCCACTGAAGTTGAAGTTAAGCTATGAGTTGTAAGGTGATGTTGTATGATATGCATTGACCATGAGTTTCCTATGTTTTCAAATGCGTTTAAGCTCTATTTATGTTCATTATGATTGGTCATGCATCTTATGGCATATTGATTTTTTTCCTTTACTTGTTCATGCATACCTCACATACTTAGTACATTCAAATGTACTAACGCATATTTTGCCAACATTGTCTCATAATGTAGGGATGGATGGCACTCACGATCATCCTATTCATGGCTAGCGTTGATAAGATATGAAGAGTTGGTGAGTCCTCATCTTACCAAGGGCAATGAATTTGTTTCTTGTTTCTATTACTTGACTTACTTCTATTGTTTGGGTGAGATAGGAGCTTGTCCCAAGCCCCCATCAAAGACTAGACTAGAGGCATATTTAGATGGCTTATGATGTAGTCCGGTTTGGACATCCATTGAGTTGATTTTCCTTAGTCTCATTTTCTTGTGATGATTACTTCTGCGTATCTTTATCTTATTCTTTATCTTATGTATGCAATGTATGCTAAGATGGCTTATGGTTGGGTTCCCTCGCATCTCGGTCTCTGGGTCGTGACACTTTCTCTCGGAATGCTGGTCATTTTTTTAAAGTATATTCAATTTTGTAGCTGCATCATATATTCTTCCGTTATTAACTGAATCTCTATTTTTTATGTACTCGAATCTCAAGTATGGCTGCTCTTTCATTAAGATGCAATATAATTGAAAGAGCAAACCAATGTCTTTGTCAAATGTAAGATGCAATATAATGTAGGAATTTAGGGTGCACTCTTCAAAATCTGGTCATGTTTCTTAATTTCATTAACCTCTGTAACTTTCGAGTGGAGTGATGGTACGAATAAATAGAGAAACTCTATTTTCTATCAACTCAAATATCAGGTGTGCCTCCTTTTCCTTGAGTTTATTCTTTCTCTTCTCTAAATTCAATATGCACCATGTTGATTTCTCTCTTTATCTCGTTAACAAAGCTCTAAATTAGAAAGTTTCAAAACTGATTATTAACTATGCCAATAGGCTAAGAATGAGGTTAAAGAGCAAGCAAATATTTCTTTCTGAAGTTAGATATATTGTTCAAATTACTTTTCAAATAAGGAACAGAGAATAAGAAGATTTAATCAACTACACATATAGAAGGAGTAGAGTAACTGCTATTGAATTCATGAAGATGTAATATAATGTTGGAATTGATATAGCAACCCAATGTCTTCGTTAAATGGATGCAATATAATGTATGAATTTAAGTGAACTCTTCATAATTTGTTCATGTTTCTTAATTTCACTAATTCATGAGAAATACTTGGTCCAAATTTAGAACTCTTTCACAATCTGGTCATCATACTTCTAGCCAAGAATTCGCAAACTTTAAAACTTCAAACAATGATTGTGAGATACAATTAGTCGCACACCTAGCCACAAATTACTTTTTAAATAGTCGTTTATCGTGAAGTAACCTGGTTGTGTGCATGTGATGGTAAAATGTTATGCGCATCATAAATTATTTCTTATTCTTTATATTTTTTTAATATTTTTTTTATTTATTCTCCAAGGTTATGGTACTTAGTAAGCAATGGATGCAACTTTCTCTTGATAATCGGATCGACAAAACCTACTTAGATGGGGTTACAAAGTTCTTGAATTATGTTTTTCGGGGATCAAAAGAAGAATATGAAATAAGATGTCCATGTAATAGATGTTATAAGACAACATTAGGAACTCGTGAGACGGAGGAGACACATTTGAAAGTATTTATATAATTCAAAATTATACTTTTTGGTATCACCATGGTGAACATTTAGGATGAGCCAGTATCAGACTCTGAATATGAACAAGATGAAAAAGTAGAAGATTGTGAGAGTGAATATGAAGTACAAGAGCTTTTAAGAGATTTATATCCTAATGTTGATGGAGGAGCTAGCCGTACTGATTATGATGATTTACTTGAGGAGGAACCAAATGTTGAAGCAAATTATTTTTACAGCCTACTACAGGATTTTGAGAAGCCACTATACCAAAACTCAATGGCTTCAAAGCTTTCATCTTTGATTAAATTGCTTCACATCAAAAGTATGGGTTGTTGGAGTAATGAGTCATTTACCATGCTATTGAAAATGTTAAAAGAGGAGTTGTTGCCTAATGGGGCTAATTTGCCAAATTCATATTATGAGGCAAAGAAGATAATTCAAGATCTTGGACTTTTTTACAACAAGATTGATGCTTGTAATAATGATTGCATGTTATACTATAAGGAAGATAGCTTACTTGATTCTTGCAAAATTTGTGGTGCTTCCAAATGGAAAATAGATAGACATAGTGGGGACACAAAGAATAAAAAGGGTAAAAAGATAGCCTCAAAGACTTTACAATATTTTCCCTTAAAGTCAAGGCTTCAGACGTTGCTTATTGTCATGCCCCGGGAGGGTACCCTAGACGTGACCGACACTTGAAAGTCATTTCCGACCTTCAAGCGAACCACCTGATTCAGTCACCTCATTATTCAATCACACTCACCCAAAGGAGGGGTCAATCATAGCATACTATTCACATTGCAGGGCCGAAGGCCAAACATATTCAACTCAACAAAACAAGTAAAATAAGACTCCTCAAAATAACAGTCCAACCTTCCCACACTCTAGTCTATGAAGCCTCTATCAAAGTCTAGAAGGTGCCAATGACAAGCCCATGGCTACCAATAATCCAAAATAAGAGGAAAAGACAACAAAATTGTACAACAAAGCTCAACATCCTCCGGAAAACTAGGAGGACTCACCAACTAGCTGGGAATATATCTGGATCTTCAACGGAGCGCCGGTTGATGACCCTTGGTACCTGTCTCTGCATCATGAAATGATGCAGGCCAAATGGCGTCAGTACATGGAATGTATGAGTATGTAAAATGACCGGATAAAACAAACATCAAGAAGACATCAATATCAACTCAGCACCTCAACTCATACATATATGTAAGTATAGGACAACTCACTCAAATGTCCTAAGTCTAACAAGAATAGTTTAGACGGGACTAACTCATAAACCACCCAACTCAACTGACTCAGAGCACTATCAAGACCTAAATAGGAGTTTCTCTTAACCGACAACCATCACCTATGAGCCGGTGATAGTACAACAATCAGACGTTGTTGCCACGTCCGTCCATACCTTGCCAGGGCATGAACTGTTACATTCCGTATTTTTGCATCTTGGATTATTCGTAAGCTAACGGTTATAAATTCAAGGATTTTTAATTTTGAATTTTAAAAAGGACATGATTTGTTGTAGATGTCAAGTTATATGAATAATTTATGTGAAGTAAAATACATCTCAAGAAGGACCCTTGGGCCAAATTAAAATAGAAGTCATCAGATATGTTTTTCTTAAAGTCACATTTCGGATAAGCTGACTTCGGGAGGCCATAACCTCTTTAGAATTTGGGAATTTGGGAAAACTCTCAAAATGAAAGTTGTAGATAATGAAAATATCTTTCCAACCATAGGTCGTGAGATGAAATACGATATCGGAGTAATAAGATATAGACATTTTAAGTCTGATAGGCCAAACCAAATAGTGGATTCGGCCCAACCCAATTCTAATTCGGGTCAGTCCCAATGCCCATGAAATTAAATCTGATTTTTTGTATCTATTCCTTCATACTTTAGACAAACACAATTCTAGAAATTTCCAGAGAGAGAGAGAAAGGGAGTTCTTGAGAGAAATACCAAATCCGACCAAAATTCGAGTCCCAAAATCCGAAGCTCATGAAGAGAAAATTATTGTACATCGCGTTAGCTTCAATTTGAGGTAGATATAAATCAATAAGGAGAATATTCAATGTGGTCTCTGCAAATTTAAGGTAATATTAAAGTCTTCTTTTCAATGTTAACAAGTTTAGTTAGAGTTTTAACGGATTAGAACGGAGAAAATAGTGTTATAAACTCGTTTGGTGATTTGTTGAGATTTATGGGTTAAAGGGTTGTTTTAGGTAGCTTAAATGGATGGAATTAGCTTACTGATGATGTATAATAATGGTTGATATTGTTTTGATGTTGTTGATGAGTTGTTGTTCTTGAATTTGGAGGAATAAGGTGTATGAAGATTATGAATGTTCAAATCCGTTTTTGGAATTGTGTAGCTGGTAGAAATTCTAGAATATCTCATTGTGTAGACCTCCGATTTTAGATATTAAATATGTTTTGGAAAGCTAATACACGTACCTACAACTCTTATGTTTATGTTGTACTCTATATCTGCTGTTATTATGTCGAAAAATGAGGATGAACCATAAGAAAAATTCTGTCCAGATTCTGGATTGAAAAATCCCTCATGTATAGCTGTTAGCGTTTTAATGATATCTCTTTGTAGAAAATGAGTTTTGAGTTGATTTCTTTTGCATTGGAAACTTAAGACAGAGATATAAACATTTCATGAAGGTCATAAAGTCCAGTTTTGCTGTTTTTATTTTCAAAATTTAGATACAACTTGAGGTACTCGGCTTTCCGAATTTACTGCTTTGGTAACATGAGTCGGGTAGAAACATTCTAGGTTTATTGTCAATAATAAATCTTATTTTGTGTCAATATTTTGGATTGTTGATGTTTCTTGATGATTATATGGCTGGTTTGAAAGTGGGAAAAGTGAGCGGTATAGGGGAGGTGCTGTCCAATTTGTTTTAAAATAACCTACTAACGATAGAGTACGTTTTATTCTTGTTCATAGCTTAACCATAGTGCTTAACGTTTTAATATAGGTTGAGACAATATTGGACAGCATATACGTATAAACACTAAAGGTATGTAAAGTTAATATTTTCTTCTTTTGGCATGATCCATGTGAAACGAACGAATGACGTATGCTTAAATCCCAAAGAAACTCTTATTCGTAGATACACTCGGATGGCTAACGTTCTTGATTTTCAGAATTTATATTGTTATGTCTTGACTCATGTGTATGATTCCATCCATCCTAGTTGGTATAACTCATGTTGTGGTATAATTCATATTTTAGTATAATCCATAATTGGTGTGATTCATAATGACTATTGTCTTGGTTGTCAAATGATAGACTGTTTTGGTTATTCCATTAAGTCTCTGATAATGATCAAATTACACAAGGTTGCTAATGATACCCTATTCGTGCATATTGTTATGGTATTATTCACCGAATCCTACAATAGGCCGGGTATGTTATCATGTATGAATTCCACTATATTATTCACCGAGTCCCTTACTAGAGGGCCGGGTACGTGATATGATAATATGATGTTAGGATGATATGACAATATAATTATGGCACCGAGTCCCATAATGGGCCGGGTACGGTATCAGTATACACTACTCTATTCACCGAGCCCCTTGCTAAAGGGTCGTATATGGTATATATATATATATATATATATATATATATATATAATGATATATTGATATAATTGTGACACTGAGTTCCCTAACGGGCCGGGTATGATATATGATGATGATATGCATGTATTAATTTCATAAGACACAGGTACAGTGATTAGCTCCTGAATCTTTATTGCAGATGTGATCTCCTTTACGGTATTTTATGCTTTATATACTCGGTACATAGTTCGTACTGACCCCCTTTCTTCGGGGGGCTGCATTTACAGATACTCATTTTGGAGAGCCACCAGCTTAGGATTCTACGCAACGGGTTTGAAGTGCTCCATTGTCTCGGAGCCCAAACTTTGGGTACTAATCCTTATAATGTATATATTTGTGTATTTAGGGGTACGACGGGGCCCTGTCCCATCATATGCTATTGTTAATCCTCTTAGAGGTCTGTAGACATATGAGTGGGTTGTATATAGATGTTGTCCGGTGTACTAGTATGACTTATGTTTTTGGACGTTTGCATTCAGAGTGGAAGCCTTGTCGGCTTACATATTATGTTATCTTATTTTTGACAATTAAGACTCTCCAAGAAATAGGTGATTTTGGTATATATATAAGTAATAGTTTGAGACGACGTACTACCCATATAAATCCTATATCATGTTTAATTACCGATTGACTATAGATAATAGGTATGTATACGAGGGTCCAATTCGGACTCTAGTCACGGGGTTAGGTCGTGACATGAACGCCTCCCTAATCATGTATACCATCGATTAGTCAAGTCCTATCATTTCAGGACAATAAAAATAGGAAACATCCGACTTTAACGGTTCGATCCCAAGAGAAGCATCCGACTTTAACGGTTCCATCCCTACCTACGTTGGCGGCATAGTTTCTGGGGTTCGAGTATGGACTGTACTCTCACCCGCCTCGGTGATCGATACTCCTCCCATGACTCCATGCTCATAAAACTCCTCTAATCATCTCAAACAAGCCCTCACGGCTAGTTTCATGGGGTACATTGCCACCTCATCAACTCGGTTCTCATTTCAACTCAATTAAGTCATAATGGTAAGTCTCATTTAGGACCTTGTCCACTCGTCAATTCCATCCTCAAATCAACTCAATCAAGCCTCATTTAGATAAACATTTATGACATCTCCTCAAGATTTAGCACAACTCTATGACTTCAACTCAACAATTCAAGTAGAATAGCACATTTAAGGAAATTGACTTAAGCAACATAATCACATGTCTAAAGAGATCAACAAGATGTAACAACAAGTCATCTCCATCAACTCATACTAACATGAAGGATTTTAGGGACTTCTTAGCTCAACAACATCAACACATATAGCATCAAATAAATAGGAAACAAAGTTCATACAAACATAAACCATACCAAGAAACTCTATTTTCATGAACATCTAACCTCAAGGCAAGAGTAGGGCACATGGGTGGACTCAACCCATGTTTTGGATAGCCTTACATACCTTAGTGAAGACTTGAAGAAAACCTTGATGTTGGGTCTTCAATGGAGAACTCAAATCTTGAAGCTCTTGGACCTCTTCTTGTTGGAAATGGGGAAGAAGAAGAAGAGAGAGAGAGAAGCTCCTAGGGCTTTTTAGAGAGAGAGTGAGGCTGAGAAATGTGTTCCCAAAATACCAAAGGCAATACATATATAATTTGGGTAAGTTCCCAAATTGCCCCTCTTCAAAAGTTCTGAAAATAGGCTAAAAATGCACCTGGCGCGATAGTGGCGCATCGCGCCATTGCAGCGCCAGGCCAATTACGCCTAAAACCTGCACATCTCGCAGTGGCACACCACGCCAGAGACCAAACTACTGAGGCATGTTTCTCGCGCGATAGTGGCGCGTCGCGCCCTTATAGCGCCAATGCCATATTTTCTGGGTTCTGGAAATTTGGCCTGAAAAACCCTGCACAACTTTTAGCAGTGCGTCGCGCCAGGGGCCAAACTACTGAGGCATGTTCCTGGCGCGATAGTGGCGCGTCGCGCCCTTATAGCGCCAGGACCATTTCCCCAGCAGTTGCAACCCAGGCCAAAAATGAAATTCCTGTCGTGCTAGCTCGTCTTAGGATCATCATATCTCTCAACTCCGAACTCCAAAATTCACATTCTTGGTGGCATTGGAAAGAAGACTCGACGACCTTTAATTTAATAAGTCGTGGTCCACCTAGATTTCCGTCTTTCAAAGAATAGGGCCATTAGAAGTCGACCCCATACACGAACGCATCCTAACTTAGCCACGACGAACCTTTTTAGGACTTAGCTCGGTCCTAGGGGTCCTCTATGACCCCACATCACCTCTAACACTCTTTAATTTCTTAGGGACTCATCTTAACTCAAGCACATACTTCGAACTAAATATGATGGGGCCCACACGTGTATAAGGAAGGCCCGAATCTTAGGGGAAAATTTTTGAGGGGTGTTACACTTATGTCTACAAAGATATCTTCTCTAATGACTTGGAATAAAAATGAAAGAACTGATGATGGAATAATTCGACACCCTACTGATTCAATGGCATGGAAGTTATTCGATGAACTTCATCCTTCATTTGGAGTTAAGCCTCATAATGTTCGACTTGAACTTGCAAGTGATGGATTTCAGCGATTCAAAAACTCATACAGCATTTGGCGCAATTCGAAAACCTCATAGAGCATTTGTCTTGTGGTTCTTATTCCTTATAATTTACCTCCTTGATTGTGTATGAAATAGAATAATTTTATTTTATCAATGCTTATTCTTGGTCCAAATGGCCCTGGAGATGCAATTGATACATATCTTCAACCTCTAATGGAGGAATTAAAGAAGTTATGGGAAGTTGTTATTCAAACCTTTGACGCATCAACTAAACAAAATTTTAAGTTGTATGCTTCTTTGTTATGGATTATCAACGACTTTCTAGCAAATGAAAATTTATCTGGATGGAGTACAAAAAGAAAATTGGTATATCCATCTTGCAATAAAGATACTTTCTCAAATCAATGGTCTAATTATAAGAAACGGTGCTTTATGGATCATCGACGTTACCTTCACTTTAGTCACAGATGGCGAAATAAGAAGAAGTCATTTGATGGTACAATAGAGAAAAGGCTCCCACCAAAAATGTGTTCTAGAATTAAGATACTTAATCAAGTGAAAGATCTTGAAGGGCAACCATTAACAAAGGATCCTAAGAAGAAGAGGAAGATATCACATGAAAAACGAAAGGATAATTGGAAAAAGAAAAGTATTTTTGTTGAGCTTCCATATTGGACATCTCTCTTGCTGCGACATAATTTGGATGTTATTGTAACGCTCCGGGAGGGTATCCTAAACGTGGCCAGCACTCGAAGACCATTACTGGTCCCTAAGCGAACTATTTGGTCCAATCACACATCTATTCAATATCAATCAATTAGTGGAAAGTTTGAAATAAAGAAATAATTTAGTGGGCAATCCAAATCAACGATCTAACTCAAAAATGAATGGCCATGGGCCAACAAATCAAACTCCACTCTTTGTCATTAAAATAGTTTGACAAGAACAATTCAAGGAAAGAAAATACCCAATCGACCCATCACTATCTAGTCTATGAAGCCTCTATCACTACTATCTAATTGGTGCAAATGACATGATCATGGCTACCTCAAATCCAAATGAAAAGGGCTAACTCGATGCAAGAATAACATAAGCGGTGTCCCCCGAATGTAGAGGAGGACTCACCAATACGCTGATTGCGAATAGATCCTTAATGGTGCTCCTACTGATGATCTCTTAAACCTGTCTCTGCATCATGAAACGATGCAGGTCTAAATGGACATCAGTAAATGGAATGTACGAATATGTAACATGGCATAATGAAACATACCTCAAGGTAGAATAATACCGGTTCAAATATCTCAAATCATGAGATACGAGAGACTCAATCAAAGTGTCGTAAGTCAAAAGTAAGAATGCATTTTTTAGACAAAGACCAATCATATACCATACAATCCAATCCAATCATGTACAATACAGTTCAATCAAATCATTTACAATTCGATCCCATCCAATCACATACCATTCTATTCAACCCAATCACATATCATCTAATCCAATACAATCCAGTCGTACACTATTCAATCACATATTATTTAATCCAACCCATCACATATCACCTAATCCAATCCAATCATATACAACCCAATCACATATCATTCAGTCCAATCCAATCATATACAATCAAATCAACAATCAAGTCAAAGGACTCAACTCAATAAATATGCAAATTAGAACTTAATAATGTTATATAATCCAACTCAATTATCAACAAGCTCAATCAAACCAATCAAATCATGCACAATCCACTCAATTTGGGAGTTTCTCTAACCGACAACAATCCCACCACCTATAAGTAGGTGATGTACAATGAGCCATGTCGTTGCCACGTCCGTCCATACCTTTTCAGGGCATGAACGAATCAACCAATCATGGATTCTATCGATCAGTCAAGTCCTATCATTTCAGGACAATACAATGGGAAACATCCGACTTTAACGGTCCGATCCTATGGGAAACATCTAACTTTAATGGTCCAATCCCTTCCTAAATTGGCGGCGTAGTTTATGAGATCCGAGCATGGACTATACTCCTACTCAATTCGGTGCTCGATACTCCTCCCAAAACCCAATATACACATATCTATCAAGTGAGTAAAATATTCAAAATACGCATTTAGTCTCTTAGGACTTAGTTTCAAATCAACTCATTTAATCTCATTGGACTCTTTTCAAAACTCAATCGATCTGGTCTCATTGGATCTTCTTTCCCAATCAACTCATTTCAATCATCAAACTCTTATTTCTGAATTTGATACCATCTTAACTCAATGAATGCAGAAAATATTATATGCATTTAGAACATAATTTCAACTCCTCAACTCAAACTCAAAATAGACATTTTTATGTAAAAATACTTAACTCATTTATACTCAAAATACTCATGTTCAATCATAATTAAAAGACTTCTCAAACTCAACTCATGCTTAAATTATTTTTAAATCATAGATGAAAATAATCATTATTTAAACTCAAAAATAGTGTATAAATAGTTTATGCAAAATGTTCACACATCATTTATTTAAAACTCCTTCTCAAAAGATCATTTATTTTCAAAATGTTCATAGACTCCAATCAAATCAAATTATGCAATTCACATATCACATAATCACATAATCACATTAGACTCCAATCCACTTCATCACACAACATCCTCATCAACATAACCTCTTCATCAATCATTCTACATATGTTAAATAACCACCATTCACATCATTATTCACACCATCATCAAACATCATCATTCACATCATCATCAACCATCATCATTCACATCATTATCAAACACCTTTCTCCAAAAATTTTATTTAATTCTATACTCCATTCATAGAAACAAAAATGACATTCTAGATCTACCAAGTTTTTTATTTCTTTTTATGCCATTCACATTCATAACTATCTCAATTAATTCTTTTCATTCCAATCAATAAATATACACAAAAACCATCAATCTCAACCTCAAGAAAATTATGACAAAAAAATCTCATCTTGGGTTCATGTGAATGAATACATGAATCTATACTCTCAACAAAACTCAACTCAAGAACACCATTAATACATGTGAATTTATATATAAAAATTCATTTGTAGTCAATAATATGAAAGGTACTATTTAGTAATTCAAGTCATGAAAATCATCAATCAATTAATAGTAAAAAGAAAATCTTTCTATAATTTTGGGAAAAATTCAAGAAAACCTCCATGGGAGGTTCAAGCTTTTCACCATTTTCATCCAACACATCTATGGGGCATACGGAAGAACTCAATCCATATTTTAGGTTAGCCTTACATACCTTAGAGTAGATTTTGAAGAAACCTTGTTGTTGGGTCTTCAATGGGAAGCTTGAATCCTTGAATTTTTTAGGGAAAATCTTGTTGGAGATGATTTGAGAGAAGAGGGTAAAGGTTAGGCTTTCTTTGGAGGTGACGAGGCTGAAAAAATGAGCCTAAAATGTCCTATGTTAGTGTATATATGTTTAGGGAAAATTTCCAAGTTGCCCCTCTTAAAAATCTAAAAAATTGGAAAAAAATCTTGTTGGCGCTATAGTGGCGCGCCGCGCCACTGCAGCGCCAAGCCAAAATAGGCTTAAAATCCTGCACACCTAATAGTGGCGCGTCGCGCCAAGGGCCAAACTACTGAGGCTGTTTTCTGGCGCTATAGTGGTGCCGGGCGCCACTGGAGCGCCAAGCCTAAATATTTTACAATTAGAGTCCAGACCTGAAATTCCTGCAGTACTAGTCTGTAGTAAAATGGTCATATCTTTTGACTCCGAACACCAAACATTGCAATCTTGGTGGCGTTGGAAAGAACACTCAAAGAAATTTAATTTGGTAGGTCGTGGGCCACCCAGTTCATTATATTCAAAGAGATATGGTCATTTGAAGTTGACCTTTATACTAAATCCTCCGAAAACTTAATCGATTGGAATTCTTTGGACTCGACTTGGTGTTAGAGATCCCTTATGACCCCTAAACACATCTAACACACTTCAAATACTTAGGAATTAATCCTAACTCATATATAAAATTACAAGTCATACGGTTCGAGTCTACACACACGTGAAAAAATATTCGAGTCTTTGCGAAAAAATTTCTGGGGTATTACAGTTATGCACATTGAAAAAATATATATGTGATAATATTATGGGAAAATGATGAATGTCAAAGAAAAATTCAATGACACAATTAAAACTAGGTTAGAATTGCAAGAAATGAACATAAGACCAAAACTGCACCTTATCCAAATGGGGGAAAAAGTCAAAGTTTCAACTGCATGCTACACATTGTCGCCCGGAGATAAACACAAGTTATGCCTTTTCTTGAAGAATTTAAAGGTCCCTGATGGATTTTTATCTAATATATCTCAATGTGTAAACTTGAAAGATCACAAGATATCTAGATTGAATAGTCATGAATGTCATGTTCTTTTGCAGCATATACTCCCTCTTGCACTTCGTGGTATATTTTCCAAAGAAGTGTGTGAACCTCTAATTGAGTTATCTATATTTTTTTGTGTGCTTGGATCAAATGATTTGAGGATTGATGACTTGAAACATATTGAAGCACAAATTCTCATAATACTTGTAAGTTAGAAAAGGTCTTCCCTCCTTTTTTTCGATGTCATGATGCACTTGCCTATTCATTTAGTTGGTGAAGCTGAGATTGCTGGATCTATTCATTATCGGTGGATTTATTCTATTGAGCAACGATTATATTTTTTGAAATCACTCATTGGTAATAGGTCATGTCCAGAAGGTTCTACTGTAGAGGGCTACCTTGCAAATGAATATATGATCTTATGTTCAAGATATCTCCACAAAATTAACACAAAATTCAACCGGCCTAAAAGAAATTATGATGGTAGTTTAAAAAATTTAAATAAAGGTTAATCTTTATTTTGTCAATCTGGAAAAAAACTCTGGGAACTAAAGATCCATGTGAACTTGGAGCAAATGAATTGGAACAGGCATATATATACATTCTGAAGAATTGTGATGAAGTCATGCCATATCTTGAGTATGGAGAGTTATTTCATAGCATCTTATTTTTTTGATTTCCTTTAAGGTAATATCGTTTCAATATGGCATTTATGGTTAACCTCAATTTTGTAGAGAGTTTGCACAAACTCATATGGATACTTCTCAAAACTTGTCAGATGCAGAATAGGATCAAAATTTATTAAATGGTTTAAAGATAGGGTTGGTAATAAAAAAAATATCTAATTTGATGCCTTAATATTGTACTACTCATTCTGAAGTACTAAATGTAATTTTTTTTTTAGGTCGCACAATTGCATAAAGAAGATAATAGTCGGCTTATGGAAGATCTTCTCTCACTTTCACGTGGTCCTACCAAATATTCAACACATTTTAATGATTACATTGTTAATGGATACAGATTTCATGTAGAAGATCATGATAAAATGTTAAGGATTCAAAATTATGGTGTTGTTGTAGTTGGTGAGAATGATAAAGATTGTGAGAACCTTGATTACAATGGAGTTTTAACATGTGGTTGAATTGCAATTTGTCCCACATAGAAGAGTGATTATGTTCCGATATAACTGGTTTGATGTGTATGATAAAATAAAAGGAGTTAAAATAAATGAGTATGACTTCGTGAGTGTGAATCAGAGTAGATTTTTGAAAACAAATGAGCCTTTTATTTTAGCAGAACAAGCATCTCATGTGTTTTATGCAAATGATAATTCCAACAAAGGTTGGTATGTAGTGAGGAAGATTCAGCCTCGTGATTCCTATGAGGTTGTGAAACAAATGTATGATGATGTTGTAGATGACTTAGAAAGTCCTTCACAAAAGAAACAAAAAAGAATCGACGAGGTGAAGTATCTTTTATGAAGTAATATATTCCTTGTTACCCATTCTGATAGGCATGATTACTTTTATTACTACATTGTCGCACAGGGTTCTTGTTGAGAGGAAAAGTCGCGAGACTCATTTCTTCTTTTGATTCTCAATCATGTTCTTTGTATTCCATGTGGAACAATAATGCACTTGAGTTAAGATAATTACATACTGTTAAAAACATCTAAACTTTTAGTACTTTTTTTTTATAGAATTTGACATTTTGCAAAGCTCAAAGGCTGCTTTGAATCTATCCTTCAGTTCACTAGATAAAATGTTTTCTTATTATTTTTTTTACTTTTGTCTCTCTTTATAATATGAATAACCCGTCCTTCTCTCTTTGAAAGAAGGGGTGCTTCGGGTTTTGTTGGTGCTTGAAACAATTTTGTCTTCTACACATTACTATATCTCTAGAGTCAATAATTTTATATGAGGAACTATTGAACTCAATCACTTGCTGTCGTTACTCTTCATATTTTAGGTAAACTAGATACCCATTACTGGCAAAGCAGCTAGGAAGAAGTTTGTAGGTTCAATATGAAGACTAAAAATTAGGATGGATCAACTACGAAGAGTACTATCAGATATTCATTCATCGCACCTGGTGCAATTGGAAAGAGACGAGGACGAGGTCTTAAATCTTTGACATCAAAAGGGATCATTCCAACTAAGAGTTTATTTTCTTTATCTAGTAATATAGTTAAGCACTACATCCAAGAAGTTAAAACAAACAAGTTTTTTCAAGATTCTGTTTGATTAAAGTAACTTGTTATAGATAATATCGTTTGGTTTCTCCAATTCTCAGTTTTGTTTCTCAATCTATCAGCTTTTATTTGGTCGAGCAGAAATTTTTTTAGTACACTTTTACGTATTGAAAGAAGAAACAACTACCCTAGGTAGTAGTTATTTATCTCTGTTTTTAGTAAATACATAATCTCTTGACAGTGTATTATCTTCTTACCAATTTCTGAAACTCATTCTCTGTTTAATCTTCATAACAATCTAGTTATAGATAAGTCTGTGGCCTAAGCACCTTTTGATTCCAAAGAACCTCATGTCTGGCTCTCAATGTAATATGTATTACAGCTGAAATCACTATCCATAACACAACTCTTCTTGCCCTTTCTTATGCTGCTGAATTTAATTGCTCAAGTATTAGTAATAGTATTTTCTTTCTCCAGGTTTTATTGGGAAAGGGACGAGAACAAACACTTCCAAATTTTACCATGTCTTCTAATCAAAGAAAGGAAGCAATACATATGAACTCCATGGTTCTTGAGAAAGACTATATGCAAGTTAATACTCCATTTCCTCCATCTACTAATCACGTAAAGCAGCACACCCAAGAAGTTGAAAAAAGTAATTTTTTCTAACATTTCTAATTGTCCACCTAAATTCTAATGTGGTTTAATTCAATACATAGCAAGGAATTTTTGTCCTGGTCAGCAGGAAATGTGTGACCATGAACTTACTGATTCAACTATAAGCTTATACACTGTATAAAAAAACAGTTAGACTAGCTAGTAGTTGCTCCTATATATATACTCCTTCATTCTGTTTAATCACTATAGTGAAATTACATCTTAATAGTAATGATTTATTTTCTCCAGGTAATTTTGGGAAGGGACAAGGAAGGAGACATAAAAACTCTACCATGTCTTCTAGTCAAGAAATGGGAGCGATACAAAAGAACATAATTTTTGAGAAAGAATATATGCAAGTTGATACTCCATTTCCTCCATATACTAATGAAGTAAAGCAATGCCCCAAAGAAGTTGAAACAAGTAAGTTTTTTCAAATCCGATGTACTATTAATTGTATATATAACCAGAAATTGTGCTCTTCTTTAGAAGTTTCTGCAAATAATGTGGAATCTAGTCAAGGAATGAGATCAATGGATAAAACTCCCCTGGTTCTTGAGAAAGGTAACACGCAAATCAATATTTCATTGCCTCCATCTACTGATCAAGTTATGGAATCCTCCCAAATAGCTGAAATAGATATGATATTTTAGAATCCATGTATTATTAATTTGCAAAACTAAATTTTATTGTTGTAGTTCTTACCGAATTATGCAATTATAGGATCATCTAATCCTATAAAGGTAAAAAAAAAAGTTCTAGGAAGCAACAAGTGCAAAGAAGTTGCATCACTTGAAGCCGGAAAGAAGCTAAAAGTAGCTTTTTACAATAATCGAACGGCTCAAACCGATAGCAATCTATTTTCGAGGCATTTGGGAAAAATAATTCGTGACTGTAATATGTGTCCATTGGGAGTATCATCATGGAATGATATTAAGCAGCAAAAGTTGGATCGCATATGGACGGCTATTGCGGTAACAATTTTGAATAATCGTCATTGCCTTTATACTCAGAACTATTTTTTATTGCGTTCGCTCTTAATTGCCTCATTGATATGCTGGCTACTTCAATAAAGTGAAGGATGTACTAATTTAACATGGAACTAAACACTTATTCCCCTTTTTCATCTTCTAATCACTCATTTTCATAGAATACTAGAACTGAATACTAGACAGCAGATTGAAATTAGAACTGGAACTAAATACTAGACATGGAATTGAAACTAGAACTGAATACTAGACATGGGATTCAACCATCTTCTTAATCTTTCATTGTATAGAAGCAACTCGCTTTATGACAATTCTAATTTTTTTCACAACAATTTCTGAATTCTCAAGTACCATATTTTCTGTACGCATGGAGCAAACCACTCAACCATTTATTGCATCAACAACGATCATTACCAATTTACTTAATCTTCCAACAGCATCACTATTAACATCATCTGCAACTCTTCACTTTTTGCTAGTTCTCAATCCCCCATATGTCGTTTTTACTCTTTCATGTCTTTCTTCTAATCCTATTACAAGACAGAGAAAATTCATCTTAAGAATGTCTAAGTGTGGTCTTTAACCATTTTACTTCTCAAAAATCTTCCACAGCATACTCTCCTCTATTTTTATCTTCTTTACTATTAGAAGTGGAGTTCACCATCATTTATGTAATGGTCATTAACTTAACCCATTTTTTTATTATTGTAGGATAAACTTGAGAGTGATGACATAAATGATCATCGTGATCATATATTCGGATGGATGAATGAGGTATGGAATAAATGGAGAGGATACTTGCATGCTACATATGTGAAGAATAAGCCAATTGTACAAGCTCTTAAGAATATTCCAAAGGGAGTAGACAAGAAGGAGTGGGAGTGGTTAGTTAAAGAACACTTTTTTTCTAAAAGTTTTCAGTTATGCCCAGTGATTTAATAGTCTATTTTGCCAAAGCATCCATTTTGCAGCTCGTCGTGATATTTAGCTATGAAACTTTTCTTTTGAACTTGATAACTTATTTTATAAATGAGAATTTGCATTTCTATAGTTATTCTAAGTTTATTTTTCAAAATAAAAGTGAGAAGCAATAGGAATGCACAAAATCGAGCTAAGTTGAAGATGTTTATCATATTGGTAGCAAGCCTATTAGAGAGATTATTTATCAGCAGGTATAATCAAAAAATTTATTTTTCTAGAGAAAAAAATTATGAAGTGTTATTTGACATATTTCTCTTTGATTTAAAGGGTGGAAAAGACGACAACCCACCAAATTTGGCGACTATTTTCTTTGAGACTCATAAGAAAGATAACAAGCTTGTTGAACCTGGAGCAATTGAAAAACATGTGCGTTTGGTAAAGTAAATATGTGAATTACTTTAAATTATTATGTATTCTGATTGAAAATGTCCTCTTATATATTTTGTAGGCTCAAATCGAAGAAATAGTAAATGTGAACCCCTCTCTACCTAGCATAGAGATTGTAGAAAAATGTTGTGGACCTCAAACTCGTAGCCATGTATTTGGCTTTGGGAGTGGAGTAAAGACAAAAGACATGAAAGGTGGCACTTCTTGAAAGATTGAATTAGCGTCCGTGTTATGTTCTACTCAAAAGGAAAAAAAATCTTTGAATGAGGAAAACAAATCCTTGAATGTTCGCATGTCTACTTTAGAAGATGATATGAAAGAAATAAGAAAAACGCAAGAATTTTTTACATCTCAACAATCACATATCCTGCATCCGACATCACCTGTTTCAACTGAATGATCACTGCTCTTTTTTTTGCTGACCAAGTAAGTAACAATAGCCAACTTGATTTGTGCATAGTTGTTTAAGCATTTACTTTAATAAAAAGAGGTTAGGAATGAACAAATAGCATTTTAAATTGTGCCTAACGAGTAACAATTTCCAAATGTGTTGGTTGCTTAGGAGAAATTATAAATTGTTCATTATCGTGTTATTTATAGCATGTATGCAATTAGTTTAAGTTGTTGATCATGAATCAAGATAGCTGCTCACTTGTTTTAACAACTGGTCGTTTAAAGTATACAATTAGTTTTAAGTTACTAGTTTAACTGTTGTTTGTTTTCCTAGTAACCTCTTCAATTCTTTAGTCTGAACCAAACCAAATTGAACACTCTCCATAAACACACCAGTAGAGTTGTTACGGTGGGAGAAAAAAAATGATATTTCTATAAATTCAGCATTCTCCATAAACATACCAATTGAGTTGTTTACTCAGTTGCACGCACTCATCTTCTTCCTCTATTTTTTATTTCTATAGCTGCACGCACACGTTTTCTTCCTCTTTTTTTATGTTTCTACACGGTTGCACACACACATCTTCTTCGTCTATTTTTATGTTTCTACACAGCTGCACACACACATCTTCTTCCTCTAATTTTATGTTTCTACACGGCTACACACACATCTTTTTCCTCTATTTTTTATTTTCTACAAAGTTGTGCCCGCATATCTTAAGAAAGGATCCTTGCTTCACATCACTTGTTTAACTTGTTGCTCTTTTATATCTTCGCATCCCTTGATGTTTTATAAGATCAAATATTAATTTAGCATCGGATGTTAGGAAGCGGCGTATCATACAAAGCACTCTTGCACAACTTGTTTCTCTACGTAGCTGCACTAAACGACTTCTTCCTGTGTTTTTTATTTTCTGCATAGCTGCACGTGTATGTCTTCTTTCCCTATTTTGTATTTTCTAATAAGCTACAGGCGCACATCTTTTATTTTTTGCACAATTGTACCAAATGCTCTTTGAGATTTAATGAGGAGAGATACTATGCTGATAGCAAAATCTAAGGGGCAGCCATAATTTAGAATTTAGCAAGGCTGCTACGGAAAGGAAAACATGTTTCAGGTCATTTTGCCACAAAATATTTTTAACATGTTTGGTCATAGTTCCAAAATATAAAAACTTAAACTATATAACTAACACACACTCAAAGTGGGACTTTTGATGTGGTAACTAATGACTTCTGAAGGTAATGTAACACTAATAAGATTTGAGTAGTGAGAGGAAAGCAACTGAGCAGAGTGTGCTTCTTCTTCACTCATCCTCTTTCTTTTACTATGGCTAAAAATAGTGGGAAAAGGATCAGAAGAAACGCAGAAACCTCTCGTATTACGCTTAATGAAAGATTTCTCTCCTTCATGTCTCGAAGATCTATTGCTTCTCATTCGTGGCATGACCTAGAGATTGGACCAGGTGCACCCTCCATTTTCAAATATGTGGTTGAAATAGGCAAAGGCAGCAAAGTTAGAATGAGCTTGACAAAGCAAGTGGGCTTATAAAGGTTGACCGAATATTATACTCATCAGTTGTTTATCCACACAACTATGGTTTAATCCTAAGGACCCTTTTCGAAGACAGTGATCCAATGGATATCTTGAAAATCTAAGTAGAAAAGCCAGTTGACATGTTGAAGATGGCTTTCTGAACTTCATATGTGTACTTTAGTTTAATGTGGTATTATAGAATATTTGAAATATATGTAGAACTTCTAACGTTCATCAATTCAAAAAAGATGTGGAAAAGAAGCGTCAAGAGAAAACCACTGGTGATGTGCAGTGGTGATGCTCTAGCAAGAATGCTTGTCCTACATCTGAAAAAGCTTACAATATATTGATGAGTAGTGAGAGGAGTTTAAAATCAAGATACAACTAATTTTCGTGTTTTCGATATAAATTTGAATTCTTTATACATTTCAATTGTCACGACCCAACCAACTAGGCTGTGTGGGCACCTACTCTAACACCTATATAGGAGAACCCATACAAAAATAACATAAGAAAGTTTAACAATTACCAAATACCGGCCAAAAAAGTCAGGAATACACCATAATGGAATTTTTAAAACTCCAAGATTTATTACTAGAAACTTACTAACACCCGCAAGGATACTAGTCTAAAATGGTACAGTAGCTTCTAAAAATACAAAGTATAAATAAAGTAATGACACAACTCCTACCATAACGAAGAAAGAGTAGAAACTGTTGGAGAATCATCTTCGTCTTCACCTAAAATACATCACTGACCCTACAACCATATTATGCCAAGTGGCACAACAAGAGTAGTATCAGTACAAAAAATACGTACTGATAGGCATCATCGATCAATCCGATACCTACCACATAATATAAAGAAATCAATAAGAAGAAAACAAGTTCTTAAGGAAATACACCGCCAAACCTTTATGAATGACTCTTACCATTCACGATAACCTCATTAAATACGTTCAAGCCTAACTCTCATCCCTTCTACTTGTTCCGATGCCAACTCTAATACAATTCAAGACCTAGCCCTTCAATCACATAGAGGAGTTTCCAAACTACAAGCCACTACTAACTTTGTCTAACAAGTCTACTACCTTTAGCTTTCATACCAACACCTGGCCCTAGCACAATTAACATCTCACTTGAAAGAGGTAAATATTTAAGAGATCTAGCTCCTCTCTGTTCCGTACTGGCCCACTGTGGCAGGACATAACCTATTGTGGCGGCCTCTCCACAGTAGGATTCCTCCCGCCAAGACGGCCTGGCCGGAGACAATAACTCTGACTTCTCCCTCAATCCCCTTTTTTCACATGTACCAATAAAACACCATCAATAGCTGACTCTAAGTCACTAATCATACTAAACAACACATAAACTGCTCTCCACTTATTTATCACGGCCTCATACCTACGATAAGGATGCATCTAGCAACCATAACATAATCTGAACAGGCATATATATAGAAGCACATTACCAATTTATCATTTTAAGAGCAATATACAGTTTTACAGTGTAAATCTTAAATACAATAGTCAACATGATAACACTTGGACCTTCTGTCCTTTCATGTCAATTATTATATTGGATGGGCATGCTCAATTATAATCTGGTTAGTTTATCTATCATCACACATATAGTCAATATCAATTCACAGATGATAGTCACACAATGGTTCTCTCATGGAACCCATACCTAAACTGTCAGTGTGTCGGCATGACATCCAATCCAATAGTTAGTATGTGTTGGAACGTGACACCCGATCCAATATATGTGTTAGAACGTGACATTCGATCTAATATCACAATCACAATCCATAAAAAATAGTTCACATACTTGCATAATCAAGTAACAGGTTCATTGCATGCAATTTTTCATAATTAGTCATCTCATTAGTTTCAATTTACCTTTCCTTTCATTAATAATATTTCATCAAGTCTTCCTTATTCAAGGCATCACTTTAGGTAGATCAAGTTCAATATTATGGATTTCATGATCTTGGGATTGTAGATCAATCACACCACATATCAATCACACAACCACAATAATTAAATACATAGAAAACTTCACAATATTACTCAATCACTATCATGCACTATCAAGAGTTTCTTTATGATATAGATTAAATCATAACCTGCAGCCACATGTAATTAAATAGGTTCATGGCATGAGATTTATCAACACTAGTTCACATTCGCCCTTTATTTCATGATACTCGTCGCTCAAGTATTTCACAGGGAATAACAAACATAAACACACACAATTAATGTCATAAATACATCTCTTTATATACATCAATAGTCATAACCCACAAGTCTCAAGATCTCTTAATAACCCAGCAATTGTCTACATTTAATCATGTAAGGGTCATTGACCTTCTAAACAGTTTTCACCAAGGTTAACATTCAAAGATAGGATCTTCATTGCTAGTTACATAATAATCATGACCAACATCATACATTCCCACTCTAAATAATAATTGATAATCATTTAACCATCCAAACTCAGTGATCGAAGACTTAGGCATGAAATCTCCCATCAATCTACATTATATTAAGCAATGGAAATGAATTTACAATTAATCAATTGAGAAAACCTAGCCTACCTAGGCGCCAAACAATTATATAAGGATTATAACATGATCCTTGACTTTTTGAAGGAACTATGGAGATGTGCCTGAAATTCATGGGTTTTAGCCTTTCTTGCGCTAGAATTCCCTTCTTTGTATTTTCCTAAGCCTAGAGCAGCTTGTTGGGGGTTTCTAGGGTAACCCTCATATATTTTGTCACTTAGGGGAAGAAGGAGATAATAAAAATATGCCGTTAATGAATTCTGGACCGTCGGATCCCGCTATAGCGGCCTAGATCTTGTTTTGGCGGCTCGGTCCGGATAGTGTTCAGTAAAAGGGTCATAACTTTTTACTATAAAATTTGAATGATGTAAACTTGGTGGCGTTGGACAGAAGACTCAAAGATCTTTAATTTGATATATCATGGGCCACCTATTTTATTATAGGCTGACAGATATTGTCATTTGAAGTTGACCTTAGTTTAAACTCACGTCTAAAACTAAATCGGAAAGGTAGTTTTAACTTAACTTTGAGATAGTTACATTGTGCGACCTTAATTCATAGTTAATTCACTCACATATCAAGGAATTATTCATCACCTTATGATGAATGAGATTCGTATACCTTTACCGCAGATATTTTTAATAATGACAGAATAGGTCGTTACAATATATATATATATCAATTTACCCATCTTTTGTCCCTGAAGGAAAATAAGGAGGAGAGGACATGAGCCGGTCTAAGAGTTTTTCAAAACTAATAATAAGACACCATTACAACTTAGGAAAAATCACATCTCAGACTAACTCCTTTTACGCTAAACGTTATATCCGAAATTCTACTAATCTGAGTTCCATTTTCGATAGTTTTTATGGGATACTATGTCTCTCACATATCATGACCACCTTAATATTCTCAAACTCTACACCTCAAGACACCAAATACCTCTAAACCACACAATTCATAAAATTTATTGGAATCTATTCCAACTGAAATCTTGCCAACTCCCATACTAGGGGGAACTTTACTCGGGAACTTACACCCTAATAAATGCTATAACGAGCACACCATCCCCACTCAAAGAGAAATAACCACAAAGTATATCACGAATCAAACACAAGAATCAAAAAATCCTAAATAAGTATGCAAGGATGTTCATTCAAAATCAATAATCGAGCATCAGTCACATTCGTCAGTAATGAACTTGCCATCACACTCTCGCAGGAAATGACCACGGCAGCACACTTTCCATCTCATCACAGTGTCCAAGAACAAAATGTAATTTAGTATGTTCACACAATAATGAGGAAACAACAAGTTCAAGCAATTCACAATCATAATGGGACTATAAAGGCATGTCATAAGATTCACATCAATGTTAATATCATTCATTTTACACCTTTCAATCACCATCATAGCGACACATTGCCTTTTTATTAATCCCATTTATTTATTAAGGTCAACTCATATGAATACATAAACCATCACCTCAACTTGACAATATTATCCATATTAAATCAATAACCTTTATGTCCATTACCAAATAGGTTCTAAAAATACTAGACAACCATGACTAGTTACACATTTAAGATTTTCTCCATTATCTTAGCATAAACAAACATGCACACTACAGAAATATGTTCACCACCCTCCTTAAACCAATAACATCATGATAAATAGAAACACTGTTTTGAAATAACTAAAGCATTGAGTCCCCATAAACTCAATCCAATAGTCAAAATAATTATGACAAATATACATACAATTTAGCAACAACTAAAGCATTGAGCCCCCATAAGCTCAATCTAATAGTTAAAATAATGATGATCACAATTACAACATAGCTCTAACTCCCAGTCTCAAGTCTTGACTTAATAAATCTATGACATCGCATTAAGGCCCTTACTATAATTCTAAGATCAATCCAAGCAATGCATACACAAAAATTCAGCATCACATTGTTTAAAATCAATTATGAAACATGTTAAGGGGATCTTTCATAACAACAAATTCTGTTATTATGCAACAATAACCCTTTTTTCCATTTGGCTTCCAACCAGTCGTGATTGTCCTGAAATCAAAGTTTATCTATAGTCATAAATCATTTTTTTCCCTTACCATCTTTACCAATGGTAAGTCCACACACAATTAAGAGTTGTATTTTCTCACACAAGTATATCATTTAACATGTCAGAAATTTATTCATTACCTTGTGGTTTATCATTTGACCATTGCACATAACCAGTTTATGACTCTCTTTCTGACCACAAGTTACAGAAACCTAAGAAATCATATCTCATATAATTTCAACCATTCAGGCAAGTATATTTCACACACTAGCAGGTATTTTAGGCAACACTATGTACATAATCACATCATATCATTCAGGTGATTACACTTCACACTCTGACAGTTATACATGCAATACTATGCATATAATCATAATTTCAAGATACATCACACAAGCAAGTCAATGTTATTAACTTAATTCTCCTCAATGATGACCATTAATTGATCATTCATGCATTGACTCATCCTCTAAAGTCAGATACCACTTAAAACCATCTTGATTTTAATTTCTCTTGGTTGTGTCCCTTTAGCCGCGATAACAACATCAAGTTTATTTTGTTGAGATACCAATTGAAATCTAGAGATACCAATTGAACTCAATCCATATCACAAGCGACAAACTGCATGAAAGAAGAGAAGAAATGGAACGACTTTCTTGAATGCTTTATTGCTTCCTGAATATTAGATGTGGACATCAACACACCAATCTGTAGGAGTCTATTCCACACTTATTCTTATACTGGAGACTGGTAACCTAGGCTCTGATACCAACTTATCACGATCCAACCTACTAAGCCATGTGGGCACCTACTCTAACACCTAGATAGGAGAACCTTTACAAAAATAACATGAAAAAGTTTAACAATTACCAAATACTAGCCTAAAAAGTCAAGAATACATCATCAATGAATTTTTAAAATTCTAAGATTTATTACTTGAAACATACTAACACCCCTAAGGATACTAGTCTAAACATGTACAAGAGCTTCAAAAGATATAAAGTATAAATAAAGTAATGACACAACTGCTACCATAAGTAAAAAAAGTATAAGTTGTTGGAGAATCATCTTCGTCTTCGCCTAAGAAACATCACTGACCCTGCAACTAGACTATGCCAAGTGGCATAGCAAAAGTAGTATCAGTACAAATAACACATACCGGTAGGCATCATCGGTAATCTGATACCCACCGCATAATATAAAGAAATCAACAAGAAGAAAACATGATCTTAAGAAAATACATAGTCAAACTTTTATGCACAACTCTTACCATTCCCAATAACCTAATTAAATTCGTTCAAGCATAACTCTCATCCCTTCTAGTTGGTCCGCTGCCAACTCTAATATAAATCAAGACCTAAACCTTCTATCACATAGAGGAGTTTCCAAACTATGGGCCACTACTAACTCTGTCTAACAAGTCTACTACCTTTAACTTTCACACTAACACCTGGCCCTAAAATAATTAACATCTCACTTGAAAGAAAAAAATATTTAAGGGACCTAATCTCCCCTCTGGTCCATAATAGCCCATTGTGGTGGGACTTAAAATGCTATGGTGACCTCGCCCCAGTGGGATTCCTCCCTCCAGACGGCTTGACCGGAGACAGTAACTCTTACTTCTCCCCCAATCCCTCTCTTTCACATGTACCAACAGGACACCATCAATATTTGACTCAAATTCACTAATCTTACTAAACCACATATAAATTGTTCTCCACTTGTTTACCACGGCCTCATACCTACGATATGGATGCATCTAGCAACCATAACATAATTCAAACAGACATATACATAGAAGCACATTATCAATTTACCGTTTTAATAGAATTATACAATTTCACAGTGTAAATCTCAAATACAACAGTCAACATGATAACACTTGGCCTTCAGTCCTTTCATATCAATTATCACACGGGATATGTATGCTCAATTTAATTTGGTCAGTTTCTCTATCATCGCATATATAGTCAAGATCGATTCACAGATGATATTCACACAATGGTTCTATCATGGAACCCATACCCAAACTGCTAGTGTGTCGGTGTGACACCCAATCCAATAGTTAGTATATGTCAGAATGTAATACCCGATCCAATATATGTATCGAAACGTGACATCCGATCTAATATATGTGTCAAAATATGACACTCGATTCAATATACATATCTAAACGTGATACCCAATCCAATATCACAATCACAGTCCATAATAAATAGTTCACATACTTGCACAATCAAGTAACAGATTTATTGCATGCAATTGTTCATGATTAGTCATTTTATTAGTTTCATTCTACCTTTCCCTTCATTAACAATATTTCATCAAGTATTCCTTATTCAAGGCATCACTTTAGGTAGATTAAGTTTAAGATTATGGAATTCGCGGTCTTGGGATTGTAGACCAATCACACCACATATCAATCACACAACCACAATAATTAAATGCATAGAAAACTTCACACCATTACTCAATCACTATCATGCACTATTAAGAATTTTTTTATGATATAGATTAAAGACGGAACCCATCGATGCCCCCCTAAAGTTGGCACTAACTTTCACTTAGACACCTCAACTAGGCTTTGTTTATTTTAGATACCTCAAGTAAGGCCCCGATGTGTCATTTTTACACTTTGTGCTAATTTGGTACATTGCGTGTGCTGCATCCATTTTGAGCGGGTGAAGCATTTTTAAAAAAAAATATATTTTTTTTCTTATTCTTCTTCTCAATTTTCTAGCTATCATTTTTCATCCATGGTGAAATAGATTTGAGCCAAATATAAAGTGAATTCGAATGCGAGATTTTCTCAAGCTTAAACACCTTTTTTTGTTGTCTTCTTCATCCTCGAAATAATTTGAAAAATATCGACAAAATTTTTTAAAATTCTCCAAATTATTTTAAATCCATCTTCATATAATCAATTTTTTATTAGATTAAGTAACTTATAGATTCACAAATCTTTCTCCACGTATTCTGATTCCTTTGCACATATGATAATTGATTCCTTTGCATATACGATAATTGGTTTTTTTCCCCACCATTTATTAATAACTAATTTTTAGAAGTAAATAAGAATAAATTGTGCATTTATAAAATAAAATTTTCAAAATAAAATAAAATTTTCAAAATAGTTAAATTCTTTTTAAAAATTTCTAAAGATGATATGAGTAGGGTTGGGGTGGGTGTGGGGGGATATGAAGATCTGGTGGGGTGGAAGAGGGTTGGGGTTGGGGTTGGGATGGGTGGGGTTGGAGAAGACAACGGGAGGGGTGGGTGGTGCTGGAGAGACCACTGGGAGGGTGTGGGGGGGAGTAATAGAAGTTGTTAATTTTTCTTTTTTAAAAAATTATTATTTGGATAAAAAACTACCACATGTCATCAAGTTATTGTTCATTTTTTCTACTCAAAAGTCATTATTTGAGAATTATTTTTGATATATCCATGTGTTTTTATTTAATTCGCCATTTTTGACACGTCATCGATGAGTGTATTACACATACTTTATATATTTGGGTGATTGTCAGAAAATTATCAAAATAACACATCGAGTCCTTATTTGAGGTGTCTAAAATGAACAAAGCCTAGTTGAGGTGTCTAAGTGAAAGTTGGTGCCAACTTTAGGGGGCCACCGATGGGTTTCGCCTAGATTAAATCATAACCTACAGCCACATGTAATTAAATAGGTTCATGGCATGAGATTTATCAACACTAGTTCACATTCGTCCTTTAATTCATAATACACACCGATCAAGTATTTTGCAGGGAATAGCAAGCATAAACACACACAATTATTTGCATAAACACATCCCTATATATACATCAATAGTCATAACCCACAAGTCTCAAGATCACTTAATAACCCAGCAATTGTCTACATTTCATCCTATAAGGGTTAGTGACATTCTAAACAGTTTTCGCCAAGGTTAACATTCAAAGATTGGATCTTTATCGCTAGTTACATAATAATCATGACCCACATCATACATTCTCACTCAAAACAAAAATTGGAAACCATTTAACCATCCAAACTCCATGCCCGAAGGCCTATTCATGAAATCTCCCATCAATCTACATTATATTAAGCATGTGAATGAATTTACAATTACTCAGTTGAGAAAACCTAGCCTACCTAGGAGTCAAGCAATTATAGAAGGATTATAGCACGATTCTTAACTTTCAGAAGGAGAAACTATGGAGACGGGCCTGAAATCCATGGGTTGTAGCCTTCCTTGCGCTAGAATATCCTTCTTCCCTTCTCTCCAAGCCTAGAGCATCTTGTTAGGGGGTTTCTAGGGTAACCCTCATATATTTCGGTACTTAGGGAAAGAAGAGATAATAAAAGTACGCCCTTAATGAATTCTGGCCCGTTAGATCCCGCTACAATGGCCTAGATCCCGCTCTAGCAGCTCAGTTCGAATAGTGTTCAGTAAAAGAGTCATAAAATTTTACTCCCTACTCTAAATGATGCAAACTTGGTGGCATTGGAAAGAGGACTCAAAAACTTTTAATTTGATAGGTTATCATCTACTAATCCATTATAGTCCGAGAGATATGATCGTTTGAAATTAACCTTAGTTTAATCTCAAGTCCAAAACTAAATCGGAAATGTACTTTCAACTTAACTTTGAGATAGAAGCATTGTACGACCTTAATTCATAGCTAATTCACTCGCATATCAAGGAATTGTTCATGAACGTATGATGAATGATATTCGTATACCTTCACCACATATATTTTAATAATGACAGAATAGGTCGTTACACCAAAGCTTTCCTAATTAATTCTTATATTCTTGCAGCTTGTTGATGTTTCTGGATAAGCCCTGGTGAAGTTTGGTGTTCTTTTTGGTGAGAGATTTAAATAATTTTAGTTTCAAATTTATGTATATTATTATATATTACCAATAGTTATTTATCGTCGTTTCGATACTTTATACTTACAGATTTTGAAGACTAAAGCTACAAGTCAAGATGGGAGTTTAGAAGATGCACAAGATCATTATTATTTTGCTTAGAAACTTATCCATAACTTGATAACATAGTCTAAGTTTTTCTTGTTAAGCAAATATTGTAACTAACACCATGGGATATATATATATATATATATATATATATATATATATATATAATCTATGGATATTTTAGTAGCAATTTTATATTTATTGATAAAATTAATAATTTTTTGATATGAAGCTCTAGAACCATTGGTGGTCAATTAGAGACCAAAAATATTTCTCGTCTCTAAAGGCTCATCTAAGACGAGGCAGTTGCTCTTCTCTAAAAATTAATTTAGGACGAGGTAGTATCTCGTCCCTAAATATTAATCTAGGATGAGGTAGTTCCTTATCCCTAAAGATTATCAAGGACAAGGTAGTTTCTCGTCCTAAAGGACAATCTAGGACGAGTTAGTTGCTCGTCTCTAAAGGTTAATCTAGGAAGAGGTAGCTCCTCGTCGCAAAAGAGTAATGTAGGACGAGGTAGTTACTTGTCACAAAATGGATTTAATGACCAGAAAATAACTATTTTTGAAGGAAGAAAATCTTCTATTTGGGACAGCATATGTAGTCTCTAAAAGTATATTTGCGACCAGCTTTGTTTCTGTCTCTAAAACCATTTAACGATCGGGTGATAAATCCCATCGCAATTGACCTTTAGCGAAGAAAGCTATTAAGAGGGGTGGAGACCAGCCTTTTCCAGTCCCAAAAGACCTTTTGGGACCAAATTTGGACATTTAGGGACTAGATTTCCCTTCCTTAGATGTTGTTTTTCTTGTAGTGAATTTCAGGTTCTGGGAGAGACCTTTTATTTGTATATGTTTTTGATTTGCTTTCGTCGTTTATTTGTGTTCATGTTATTTTATTATTGTTTTAGTTGAATATTGGTCTTCTACCTTTAAATTCCATTACTCATAGTTTCGAGATATGAGTTGGTTTGCCTGCTTGAGGGCCTTAGTAGACGTCATCATGACACGAGGATCTGGATCGTGACATTGTTACTATTTGTATTTGTATTAGGATAGAAAAGAAGAAGAGGAAAGAGAGAGGGGCAGAGAGAAGCAAGAGAGAGGGGCTAGGGAGAGTGGAGAGAGAAAATGCAGAGAGAGGAGAGATTATAGCGAGAGAAGAGAGAGGCTAGGGAGAGAGGAAGAGATGAGACAAAAAATATCTATAAAATTGTAATTATAGCTACGAATTGTAATTCTTTCAAACTATAATAGTGTATAGTAAATACATATCAAATATTTGCCTTACTACATAAGTTTTGCATAATAAAAAGACCAACTCAAATTTTCCTACTTACCATAAAAAATTATACTATAGCAATAGTGTTTAGGGAAAAACTATTAAACTTTATTTTGTTGTTGATAACGAAATAGCGTGTAGAGTCCATCTTTTGATTTGGCATGATAATGTCAAATTCGAAACATCACAAAGGAAGTGTAATATATAATGCCTAATTCTATATGTTAAATTTCAAAAACTTTGCCTCCAAAATAATGTGTAATACTTAAACGGTTAATAACCGATTGGTGACTACTTCTATGAATATGGATGAAGAAAGTTTATGCAATATTCCGTTTTCACAAACTATCCAGAGAATTTGATGTGGGTTTAGAATTTTGGGCAGGTTCTTTTAATCGGATGGGTAGTTTTTGTGTGGATATTCCATTTGGGTTACAAAACACTTTCACTTTAAAATAATATTTTTAAAAAATTAAGTAGTTGTGATTTCCACTGAAGTGGACGAGAAATGGCAAGAATAATATTGCATGGAAAAGTGAATATTTAGCAATTATGTGATTAGAAGAATAAGTTTCATAATTTTACTGTAATTATAGTACTATAAATTTAATGTCCTTAGGTGTATCTAACCTTCAACTAGACTATAAATTGTAGCTCTAGTCTAGGTCCATTAAATCTTATCAAATTAAGAGTTAGACTATTTGTTTGTTCTTTTTTGCCTTGTGCAGCTTAGTAACAAGAAGAACTTTTGTTGCAATTGCTACGCCTGCCTATATATAGGAAACAATATTTTGGAGTGACAAACAAAACAATTGTAGTACACCAAGTTAATTACTACAGAGGCAAAGCGCGTAGTATAGGAATACTGTGCTTGTCTGTTTGTTCCATGTGACATATCCCATCACCTCTACTTTGGCATTAAAGTATCCTATATTGGACTGAAAGAGTGGAAAAGATTGGAAGGGATATCTGTCAAAAGAGATCCCTTTCTAAGTTGAATACATAGTAGGTACTTATTTGATTTCTAAGTTGAATACATAGTAGGTACTTATTTGTTCATATTATTTAAAATATATATTTTAAATTGCTTGGTAATTTATAAAATTAATTAAATTATTTTCTATTTTTCCTTTATACCCTTTTTTTATATAAATATTTCATTAAGTTGAATTTATTAGTTTAAGACGTAGTACTTGGTACTGATGAATAAAACACATATCTTAATGGAATTAATCTTTTTCCGTTTTATAATAAGGTCCAATTCTCCTTGAAGTTGAATACAAAGTAGGTACTTTTTGCATAATGATTACGTACCAAGTGGTCTTAGTCTATTCTGTGGCATCCACATGCAATGAAAGTGATAAATAGAATAGAAGTTTTTGATCAAATAAAGGTTGAGAGACAAAGCTCCCTAATGAGGGAAATATTTTAGGTGTTAAATAGAATATTGGAGAGTGATTTATTATTCTCAATTTGTGGAGGAGCTCTAAGGCATTAAAGGCAACCGACAGTACGAACGCATGGTGTCGGTGACTATATGTAGAAACTGGTAAACAGGAGACACGATAAACATAACTCACATCCATCATTAGCCATTTAATAAGTATTCTTTTTTCGATTTTTCATTCGATATGCAGCATCCACATTAAATTCTGACTATATTTGGATTCACGATGCGTAAGTCCTCATTCAGAGAGAAGCGTTTTCTATCAAAGATTTTTTCATACCTAAGGCTTGAACCCGAAACCTCTAATTAAAGGAGAAACAACCCCATTCATTGAATCACATTCTTTGGTGTTATTTAATAGAAATTCACATACAATATAAAATCATGAAGGAGAGTTTTGGAGTAACTGGTAAAATTACTTCTTGTGACCAGAAGATCACGGCGTACAATATAAAATCATGATTTCAAATTAGAAAAAGATTAAAATTTTCTTTAAAGTATCATAAATGGCTTAAAAACATTCTTCTTTTACCTATATCAACGTTTTCCAAGGTTTAAAAATATCATTTTCTAACATCACAATGACATAACAATTGATGACTCATTTAATCAAACAAACGGCTTCATTTTATTGGTCCAAATACATTTTTAACCCAGTCTAATTACCCAACCCATCCAAAGTAAAAATATACCCAAACCCACCCAATAACCCATTTTTAAAAATAAACCTAACATATCTTCCACCCCAAGTTCCGTTAATGGAATCAACATTCCAGTGTTGGATGCAAAGAAGTTCCAATTGGTTTAACCTGCAACAAATGAAAATACCACTAAGAGGCAAGACCCATGGCATGTGGAAATGACACCAACAATCTAAGCAAAAGCTAAGAACTAGTTAAAGACTTAAAATCACAAATTTTAGCACGTCGAACTAAACTTTTACTGAAATTGTTGCAGCAATCATTCGCTCAGATCACAAGGTCAACGGTTGCTGGGAATTCAGGGCTCAATAAAGAAGATGATTTGATAACAAGGAAGGGTGGGCGAATTTCCTGTGTCATAGATTTCAGTACATATGGCTCCACTTTCTCTAAAATTCAGATCCAATCTTGGAGAAGTCTCATTAGTTCTTCAGAACAAGAGAGTGTCATAGATTTCAGTACATATGGCTCCACTTTCACATTTCTGCAGCTTTACTAAGGTACTTTTAGTACTTTGTCTTGTTTTTGTGTTATTCACTCTTTCATTCACTCCTGCACATAGGCAGAATAATAATGTTAGAAGCAGAAGAATGTTGGAGCTTGAGAATATCTCCAATCCAATTAATAAGAATGTTAGACCGGCTGATTTATATGCAGGTGGTAGTCAGAAGGGATTCAATTGGGATAACATGAGTACTTGTATTCTATTTTGCTTTGCTTAATTTTAGTTGTTTGCTTGCTTGGTACCGTATTGTTTGATACTCACTTCATGCTATCTACATTTGTGTAGGTTCTAAGCCTGTAACTCAGTTTTCATTCCTTCATCCGAGGCTTTATAGAGGAGACTTGAGAGGTAGTTGTTCGATGCCGACGATTTTCCTTGTCCCTTTTTGTTATGCTTTGTTCTATTGGAGATACAAAGACATTGAAACTTGTACTTACTTTTATTTTGGTTGTACTAGAGGCTTATACATATGACAATCAATTTTTGGGATATTTGTAGTTGACTAACTCGTCTGCTTTTATATGTAAAAAAATTGCTTCCGCATTATTTTTCGTAATTGTTGGATTTTAGACTGACTTGTCCGATGGAAATAGATAAGTGTCATCTCACACGGATTCGGGTAATGACATTTTTGCCCCTGAGCTGCCACCCATAAATAGATAGATTGCTTCATGTAGTTTTTTTAATCTTTGAGATTGTTACTTTGGTGGTCATAATCATTTTTAAGCTCAAGAACTATAAAACAGTAATAAAAGACATGTGGATATGCATTTAAGACAGTAACAATGATACAAGGAGAAAATGTAACGTCAATGTATTGCTTAAGAGCTTAAATGACACAATGGACCTCATTTGATTAAGAGGAGAAATCACAAAGCAAGTTGTTGAAACTAACCTTTTCTCATACCAATACTTGGAAGAGTGAAAATGCACAACGAGTACAATTTGTATGTGAATACAATTTGTATCAACGAATAAATTGTATCAGCGAATCCAATTGTATCAATAAAATGTTGTATCAAGTTCAAGTGTATAAACGAAATACAATTTGTATCAATAAATACAATTGTATCAATGTTGTATTTTCTAACAATTGCATTTGTATTCATGTGTATTTATATTTGTATCACTGAAAGAGAGCATTGATATGTTGCCATGCTTATCTTGTATTTGTATTTGTTGCCTTGTGTGTATGTATTTATATTTGTATTTGTTACCTTGTATGTATTTGTAATCATCTGTTGCCATATGTATTTGAATTTTATATCCTTGAAAAGGATCTATATTTTATTTCATTTGTATTTGTATCATTGACCATTAACATTTGTATTTGTATATTTGATTATTACTATTTGTATTTGTATTAAGATGGAAAAGAGGAGGAGTTGGAGAGAGAGGGAGCTAGAGAGAGGCGAGAGGCGAGTGAGAGAGTGTACAGAGAGGAGAGAGGCTAGGGAGAGAGAAAGAGAGGAAAGAGAAAATAGCTATAAAATTATAACTATAAATACGAATACTAATTATTTTAAACTATAATGATGTGTAATAAATAAATATCAAATAATAGCAATAGTGTTTAGGGAAAAACTAGTAAACTTTATTTTGTTGTTGATAACCATATAGCATGTAGAGTCCATCTTTTAATTTCTCATGATAATGTCAAATTCGAAACATCAAAAAGGAAGTTTAATATATAATGCCTAATTCTATATGTTCAATTTCAAACACTTTGCTTCCAAAATAACGTGTAATACTTAAACGGTTAATAGTCGATTGGTGACTACTTCTATGAATATGGATGAAGAATATTTATTCAATATTCTGTTTTTACAAACTTTTCAGAGAATTTGATGTGGGTTTAGAATTTTGGGCAGGTTCTTAATCGGATGGGTGGTTTTTGTGTGGATAATCCATTTTGGTTACAAAACACTCTCATTTAAAATATATATATTTTTAATTAAGTAGTTGTGATTTCCAGTGAATTCGGACGAGAAATGGCAAGAATAATATTGCATGAAAAAGTGAATATTTAGCAATTATGTGATTAGAAGAATAAGTTTCATAATTTTACTGTAATTATAGTACTATAAATTAAATGTCCTTAGTTGTATATCTAACTTCAACTAAACTATAAATTGTAGCTGTAGTCTAGGTCCATTAAATCTTATCAAATTAAGAGTTAGACTATTTGTTTGTTCTTTTTTGCCTTGTGCAGCTTAGTAACAAGAACTTTTGTTGCAATTGCTACGCCTGCCTATATATAGGAAACAATATTTTGGAGTGACAAACAAAACAATTGTAGTACACCAAGTTAATTACTACAGAGGCAAAGCGCGTAGTATAGGAATACTGTGCTTGTCTGTTTGTTCCATGTGACATATCCCATCACCTCTACTTTGGCATTAAAGTCTCCTACCTTGCTCCAACTTCCCCTTTTCACACACACTAAAAAGTCCATTTATTAATCTATCACTCTTTTTAATGCTTCCCTTCTCCACTTAACTTTTTTATCATCTTGTCTAAAATTCAGATCCAATCTTGGAGAAGCCTCATTAGATCTCCAGAACAAGAGTGAATCATAGATTTCAATACATATGGCTCCACTTCCACATTTCTGCAGCTTTACTAAGGTACTTTTAGTACTTTGTCTTGTTTTTGTGTTATTCACTCTTTCATTCATTCCTGCACATAGTGAGAATAATAATGTTAGAAGCAGAAGAATGTTGGAGCTAGAGAATGAATCAAAGCCAATTAAGAAGAAGACCAGCACAACTTCAACTTCACTTTCTACTTCCAAGAACCAAACCAAACTCCTCAAATCAACTACTAGCTCTTCTAAGAATCAAACCAAGCAAATGGAGACTTCTTCTAGCTTTGGTTCTAGCAAGAACCAAACAAAGCTTTCAAAATCAAAACTTCCCTTTTCTGATTCACAAACCAAGAATAAAACCAAGTCCAGTTCCAATCCTAGTTCTACCATTACCAAATCAGAGAAACTTACTTTCAAATCCCAGCTCCAAAAGCTTAATCTCACTCCCTCCAAGCCCTCAAATTCAACCAAAATCACTTCTTCCACCCCCAAGAAGTCCTCAGATCTACCCAAAATCAGTTCAAGCTCTTCTCCCAAGAACAAAACAACCAAATCCACTAAAACCCAATTGGAAGAAGGCCTCAAAGAGTCCAATTCCAAAACTCCAATTAAAAATCAGTCCACAGACAGAACAACCAAAACCACTAAAACCCAATTGAAAAAAGACACCAGTGAATCCAAATCCAACACCCCAATTAGTAAAACCCAAACCCCCGCAGTCAAGACAACCCAGAAAAAATCAGAGTATAGCTGGCTTGAAGATGACTTAATTTCTGGATTCAGAGACTTACCCTCCAAATTTCAAGAAACCCTTTTACCAGATTTGGAGAGAATTTCCAAGACCTCACAGGTTTACCTAAACAAAGCAAACAAAGAAATCACTAAGAACTTCAAACCTTATGTGGGAAACAAATATGCACCAACAATTGCCTCTCTAATCTCATTTGCATTCATCTTAATCCCTCTCATTCTTGTTTCTCTCATTTTCAATAAAATTAAAGCCTATTTCTCACTCCAAAAGCTCTTGATCTTCATCCAAGTTTACCTCTCCATTTACTTCTCCATCCTCTGCCTTTCCTCTTTAGTCACTGGCTTAGAGCCATTGAAGTTTTTCTATGCTACTGCACAGTCCACCTACATTTGCTTACAGCTGTTGCAAACTCTTGCTTATGTGTTGTACCTGTTGATGCTCCTCATGTATCTCATCTTAGTGTTTTCCACTGAGACTGGGCCTACAACAAAGCTCATAGGCTTGGCCCAGACAATTTTGGGCTTTGCTGTTGGCCTTCATTATTACATGACAGTGTTTCATAGGGCTGTACTCCACCAACCACCTAAGACTAGTTGGAGGGTTCATGCAATTTATGCTACTTTTTTCCTTCTCATTTGCCTCTCAAGTAGTGCAGATAGAAGGAAGAAAGCTTATTTAGTAGAAGGTGGTGAAGTTGAGAAAAGGAGCTAAAAATTTTGTCTACTCTCTGTTTTTTTTTTAAACTTAATGGTCTATAGTTTCTACCCCAGATGGCAAAAACAAAAAAGGGGGAGAAAGAAGATTTTCGTTGTTCAAACATGTTCTTTATATATATATATGTATGTATATTTCTTGCAATTTGTAATTTATTAAGATATTAATAAATTATTATGGAATTCATTTCATGCTTTGCTTTTACATATAAGCACTTCCTTTACATCATTCTAGACGGATTATTTTCTTATAATTCTCCTTTCATTTGTTGAATATTTGAGTGCATTATTAATTTGATTTCCAATGTCATGCCATCTCGGAGCTGGTCTACATCATATATTAATGGTTACTCCATTCATCCCATATTACATGTCTACATTATAAAAAAATATATCTCCCAAATTATTTGTTATTATATATATTAAAATAAAATTAGTTTTTTAAAAAAATCATTTAATCCTTAAAATTAACACTTCATTAACTCAAGTTTATTAGTTTGAGATATACTTGGAATTGATGGATAAAATGCATAAATAAAATGTGTTAAAATAAGTTAAAGAGTAAATTAATATAAATATACTTTTTTATTTATAATTTGAAAGAGTGGAAAAGATTGAAAGGGATCGCTGAAAAAAGAGAGGAAGTTAGAGCTAGAGAATGCATAATTGATGTACGTTACAAAGTATATTAATGTAATAATAATGAGATGAAAGAAAATTGCATAATGAGATGAAAGAAGGTTGCATGTGATAGAAATTAAGTTCAATCTTTGTGACGAATGTATCAATTATTACTTCCTTTGTCCCATATTACTTAAAAGTATAAACATCAAATTATTTTTTAATTTATAAAATTAAGCTAAAACTAATTTTATTTATTTACCTCTATATCATTTTATAAATAAATACTTCATTAATTAATTTGATAATGATGACTAAAACACATACCCTAATGGAATTGGTCATTTTTCGTTTTACAATAAGGTCCATTTTCTAAGTTGAATACATAGTAGGTACTTATTTGTTCACATTTTTTAAAATATATATTTTAAATTATTTGTTAATTAATAAAATTGATTGAATTATTTTCTATTTTGCCTTTATAATTTTTCTTATATAAATATTTTATTAAGTTGAATTTATTTGTTTAGGACATAGTACTTGGTACTGATGAATAAAAACACATATGTTAATGAAATTGATCCTTCCATTTTCTCCTTGAAGTTGAATACAAAGTAGGCACTTTTTACATAATAATTACGTACCAAGTGGTCTTAGTCTATTATGTGACATCCACATGCCATGAAAGTGATTAATAGAATAGAAGTTTTTGATCAAATAAAGGTTGAGAGACAAAGGTCCCTATTGAGGGAAATATTATAAACACATTGAGGCTCAACAAATAGTAAGCATGAAGATCAGATAAACATCGACATAGTCAGTTCTGTTGGTGCTATCAACCCACCTCCGTTAGCTAAAACTGCTTCATTCAATATCAGCGCATTGAGGCTCAACAAATAGTAAGCGTAAAAATCAGATAAGCATCGACATAGTCAGTTTTGTTGGTGCTATCAACCCACCTCCGCTAGTTGGAACTGCTTCATTCCATATCAATGCAACTAGGATGCATCTGTTGAATCAGATTGGTCTCTTTGGTGGTTACACCTAGAGGATCCTAACAAGTTTTTGGGGACCTCATTAGCCTTTGCTCATCGTTCTCTTTTCGAGGTATTACTTATATTGGGATTCGTTTAAGGTTATTCCCGTATTCTATCAAGGATAAAGATACTACTTGACTTCGAGCACTGCCTCAAGGGCCGATCACTACATGGACTCAATTGATTGTCTCATTTCTTAAGAGGTTTTCCCTCCTTCAATGAAGATTCAACTCATGATGGGATCTAGAAATTCAGATAGGATAAAGGAGAAGCCCTTCATGAAGCATGGTTGAGGTTAAAGAGAAATTTGTTGTAGTGCCTAAACCACATAATACCAGATGAGTTGCTCTCGGAATATTCTTATAGGTCTTTAGATGTTGTGAACAAGTATGTCGCTAACAACATTGCTAAAGGGTCTTTGATGAATCATACATTTGAGCAGACTAGAGCAATGCTTGATAGGGCTACTAAAATTAACAGGGCTTGGCATACAAGAGACTCTGAGGTAACTAATATGAAACCACCTAAAATATCGAGCAAAGCAGTTGATGAAAGAGAAGGCGCGTGAGGAAAGCATATCAAAGATGATGATTTAGATAGAGCTTCTCACCAAACATATGGTGGGTTCTTGGTGGCAAGAAAGTGGGAATCAAGTTTGGAACAAGGATCATAGATATGGAGCATGGAAAGATAACAATCAGGACACATACGAATAGAGAAACATAGAGCAAGGTAACTATAGAGACAGAGACTAAGGATTGAACAATTGGAGAAAAAATGCATATGTTACCTTAAAGAGAAATTAGTATGGTTCTAATCAGCCATTCGTGAGCTATTAAGCAGGGTCAAATGATATTGTCCAAAGTGCTGAAGAAGTAGAGTCTACAGATTTAGGAATGAAGGAGATGAGAAGTAATCTATCTAATATGAGTCGGTTGGTAAATTCACACTTTAATTCTATCAAGCAATTGGAAGCAGAGATGAGTCAGGTTTCAGTAGCTCTAAATCCTGGACAAAAGGGCACTTTCCTAAGTAATACTATAGCCACCTGAAAAATAATCAAAGAGTAAATGAATAGTGCATGACAATGACTACCAAAAATGATTGTGGGGTGATTGATACTGAAGTGGTGGGTTATGAGACAACATATGACTGTGAAGTTTTTGGTGGACCAGTGATAGTTGAAGAATTGATTGACACTTAGAGAAAACTAGCTAGCTCTAAAGACCTTAATGCAGATGAGGAAACAAGGAGAAACCTGGCTAGTAATGAAGAGCCTAAAGCTGATGAGGAAGTAACAAAAGAGGTGCCTAGAACTTTGTTCCAAATTCCAAGTCCACCTTCACCGTTCCCGCAAAGATTAAAGAAGAAATCATAGAAAGGTTAGTGGATGTTGGGAGTCTAGAGCTTTGCTTTAGGTTGACTAATAAAGAGGTTATTCAATGTCCGCAGATCAATAAAGCAACCAAATGAAATTAATGTAATTTGGTTATTGATGTGATCGACTAAGAAATGGAAGTTGTTGTTGAGGAAAAGTTTGTGGTTGAGGCTCTAACTGTTGTACTTATGAATTTTTATGGAGAAGGATGTGATGATTATGAAGTGACTATCCATGCTTTATATAGTAAAGGGTCTTATCAATATGTGCCCAGAAGGCTAGATCTTGATTTGAAGAATAGGGAGACCCCATCTACAAAGCCTTCTATTAAGGAACCTTCAGTATTGGAGATCAAACTGCTCCCTTTGCACTTGAGGTATGAGTAATTACGAGCCAACGATACTTGGCCCATAATTATTTCTACTTAGTTGATATAGAGTCAGGTAGAAATGATGTTGTCTATCTTACGGCTCTACAAGAAAGCATTAGGTTGGACTATTGAGAATATCATCAGGATTCCTCCAGGTATTTGCACGCACAAGATTAAGTTAGAGGAGAAGGTTATCTTAAGTATCAAACACCAGAGAAGGTTGAACCCGCCAATGCAAGAGATAGTGAAAAAGAAGATAATTAAGTGGCTAGATGTTGGAATTGTGTACCCTATTGCTAACAGTAACTGGGTCAGTCTTGTTTAATGTGTCCTAAGGAAAGGAGTATTACTGTGGAACAATGAAAAGAATAAATTGATCTCTCTTAGAATCGTCACTAGGTGGCGTCTGTGCATGGATTACTGAAAGTTCAACCACTGGATAGAGCTTGATCACTTCCCCATGCCTTTCATAGATCTGATGCTTGACAGGTTAGCTAGGCGTGAATTTTCTTGGTTGGCTACTCAGGTTACAACCCAATTTCGATAGCTCTAGAGGATCATGAGAAAACCACTTTCACATGCCCTTATAGGACATTCACATCAAGAGAATGCCCTTTGGGTTGTGCAATGCTCCAACTACTTTAAAAATATGTATGATATATGGTAGAAGATTTGATTAGGATTTTCATGGATGACGTCTCGATATTTGGTGACTCTTTTAATAATAGTCTTGCACATCTTGTAGTAGTATTGAAGTATTGTGAGGGGACTAATTTTGTACTAAACTGGGTGAAGTACCATTTCATGGTAAAAGAGAATATTATGTTGGGGCACAAGATTTCTTAGAAGAGGATAGAGGTGGACAAAACAAATATTGAAGTAATATCTAGACTTCTTCCTCCCATCTCTAGTGAAGGCATTTAAAGCTTCTTAGGCCATGCAATGTTCTTCCCATAGTTTATCAAAGACTTTTCAAAGGTAGCCAACCCTCCCCGCAGGTTGCTGGAGAAAGAAGCTGAGTTTGTCTTTGATAAGGCATACATGAAGGCATTTGAATGCCTGAAAAAGAAGCTGACATCAACCATTGTGATCATAGCTCCAAATTGGTCTAATTCATACAAGATCATGTTTGACGCAAGTGGGGTAACTCTGGAAGCAGTACTTAGTTAGCAATGAGAGAAGATATTTCACCCCATAAATTATGTGAGCAAAGGCTCTGAATAGTGAAAAAGAACTTCATGGTGACTGAGTAAGAGTTTCTTATTATGGTGTATGTGTTGAGAAGTTCATAACATATTTGTTGGGAACGAATGTCATTTTACACACAGACCATGTAACAATCAGGAATCTGATGTCCAAGAAGGATGTAATGTCTAGGTTGATTAAATGGGTTTTATTACTACAAGAGTTCGACTTTATGGTTAAGGACAAAAAAGGGTGTGAGAATTAGGTTGCTGACTATATTTTAAGGCTTTAAGAGAAGACTATACCCAAGTGTGAACATGAGATTGATGATACTTTCCCATATGAGGATGTGCTTACTGATTTGCATGACATGATTCTATGGTATGCAAACTTCGCCAACTTTTTAGTGAGTCATATCTTGCCTGAAGGGATGATCTTCCATCAAAAAAGGGATTTCTTACATGATAGTTGCAAGTTCTACTAGGATGAGCCTTATTTTTAGGGTATGCGCTGATAATGTGATCTTGAGGTGTATTCCCATAGAAGAGATAATACCAATAATGGAAGCTTTTCACTCCTCCCTTTTGGGGGGTCATCATAGTGGTATTTAGAAATCAAGAAAGATCCTATAAAGTGGCTTCTATTTACCAATTATTTATCGTATGACTTTGTGAAAGAGTGTGATTGATGCCAATGATAGGGAGACATTTCGAGGAAGTATGAGCTGCCGCATAATCTCATCATGGAGGTGGAGTTATTTAATATGTGGGGGATAGACTTCATGGGCCTATTTTTTAGTTTGTGTGTTCAGAAGTACATCTTGGTGGTAGTTTACTATGTACTAAAGTAAGTGGAAGCACTTGCACTTCCTAATAATGAAGGTAAGAGTGTCACTGCCTTCCTCTAAAAGAATATATTCGCTAGGTTTGGAACCTCACGAACTATTATTAGTGATAGAGGTAATCACTTTTGTGATCTATTTTTTAGTGCACTGCTAGTCAAATATGGTGTCAAGCACAAAGTAGCAACTGCATATCATTCGAAGCGAGTGGACAAGTCATAGTCTCAAACAAGGAGATGAAATCCATCCTGCTGAAGACTATGAACATCAATAGAATAGATTGGTCTAGGAAGCTTGATGATGCTCTCTAGGCCTATTGTATAGAATTCAAAACTCCCATTGGCATATACCTATGTCAGTTGGTTTTTGGGAAGACATGTCACTTGCCTACGAATTTGGAGCATAAAGCACTCTAGGCACTCAAAAAGCTGAATGTTGACTAGAATAAAGTGGTTGAGTTAAGGTTTAACCAGATGAATGAGTTGTAAGTGTTTTGATTATGAGATAGTATCACTATACAGGGCCAAGATAAAGAGTTAACACAATAAGAAATTCTCAAAGAGGGAGATTAATCTGAGTGATTAGGTATTGCTTTTCAACTCCAAACTTCGATTGTTCTTCAGTAAATTAAAGTCTAAGACTATAGGACCTTTTAAGGTGACTCGGGTTTTCTCAAATGGAGCAATCTAGTTAGAAGTTTATAAGGGTCGCATCTTCAAAGTGAATGGCCAAAGAGTCAAGTAACAATTGGGAACATCGGAGGAGACGAGGATAATTGAATCTATCTTTCTCAAATAATTGAGGTGACTTCATTATGCCGCGATATTAAAGTAAGTGCTACTCAAGAGGCAACCCGAGATTTTATTGTAATAGCTTAAGTTTTATAAAAGAGAAAAATACAAAAAGGTGTCATGCCACGACCAAAACTAAGGTGTTGGGTGGGAGGAAACCCACCATTTTAACTTGGTTGAATTTTCTCTGTGTAGAAAAAGAAATTCAGGCCATGCAATCCGACTGGCGGCATCGCTAGCAAAGATACAACCCTGATGCGATTGTAACACTACCAAATAAGATAGTGTGGATGTAAAAAGGACTTTCTATGCAACCTCCTTATGCAATCACATCGCGCTTAGGTGGTGACGCAAGTCCATCGCATAGACAAATAGTGAAGTCATCAAAAAGTGAGATTTTTCAACACAAAATACGGTCACAACTGTTATTGCGGTCTTGCACAGAATGCATTTGTGACATGATCGCCTCCTAAGGAAGTTTAAATTTCTTAAGGTGATGCGACGCCTAATCTCTGTGATGTGGTCGTATCACCGTTGGATCTCACAAAAATATAAAAAATGAAATTTGATTTTTGACCCTACACTTTTCAAATTCTCAAATCTCTTGTGAACTCTCAAACCCTCACTTTCCCAAGATCTTACTCACAAACACACACTCACATACTCCCTCCCATCGATATTAAATCACTCTCTTGTGCTACACCACTCATCGAGGATCCTCACACAAACCTTAAAGAATTCCAAAAATTCAAACTTCAATTTTGGTAAATTCTTGGCCCTTACTCTTATTTTGGTCTAAATAATCTACTAGAAATCTTGTTACCAACATTGTGTGATTGATTCCCTAAATGGCATTTGAAATCCTATGACTAAGGTTGGTGATTGTTTTGAATTTGGGTGGGGTGGGGTGGGGGTGGGGGTGGGGTTGATATGAAATTGATTCTTGGGGAATGGGTTTTGTTAATAACTTATAGATCTAGGTTTTGATTTTGTGAAAAAGATGCATACCCATGGAGATCCATCAGTTTGAAGACAATAACCAAGTTGCAGCTTTGCAACACCTGTCGCAATCACAACATGACTTACATCTTGGTTGTTTTCCCAAGGATGACTATTTCTTGTTGTGATGAGGTGATTCAATCGTATCTTAGGATGTGGCCCTATATCTATGTCGCATTACCAAAATTGACCCCTTAAAAAAGGATTGGTATGCAACCTGTTGCAGCACCACATCTCATGTTACAGAGTCACATCTCATGTTTTTCTGTTGAATTCTTCTTTTTATTTTCACTAAACCTATCATAAAATTTTATGCTAAATATTATGGAGATATGCCTTTAAGAAAGATAATCGTGACAAAGCGCATAATGGCTGTTGAGAGTGGCTCCACTAGTACACGGGGGCTTCAAAATAGAGACATATGACTGAAATTATCGAGGCGAGGGAGGGTATTAGCCCCATCCGTCCCACACCTTTGACACCTATGGAGCCAAAAAACAAAGGGAGGATACTCTCTATTACCCCTCATATGAGATTCGAGCAACGTACTTGCTCAAGAGAAGTTTCATAGCTGAGTTGTGATTTAACATTCGTGGACTTGCAGATTCCTTCCCCCAAATCTTAGAGCAGATCAACAGAAAAGGATGGCAGGTATTCACTCAAGAGCATGACATATTCAGTTTGGTATTGTTCGTGAGTTCTATGCATATTTGAAAGTTGAGATGGGGAAAAAGAAGCAGTATATCACCTGCTTCAAAGTACGAGGGAGGGTGTCCCCCATGGAGATAACCAACATCTTCTTTGTCAACCAGTCTTGATGCTAGCAAGCTGAAAGAGAGAAGGCACAAGGATAATTGGAAAGCCAATTGTCTATGGTTGTCAGAGCATCTAACATTGGAAGGCAGTACACCTATATAGATCACTTTTGAGGTGCCCATCGAGAATTTTACCTTGAGCATAGAAGCGAAGTATTGGCTCAAGTTTGCTAGCAACACGATCTTCCCTTCCTGGAACAATACCTTGATTGACTTGACAAAAGCATTCCAAATTGCTGGGATCATCACATGATTGCCTAGTAATACAGGTAAGTTGATTTTTGACATGATCAATGAGAGGACCTGGTAGAAAAAGAGATCCATTCCATTTTCATCCCTGATCTAGAATCTTTGCAAGAGGAATGTCCACACGATTTCATGAGTTGATAAGTTAACTCAACTGGTATTGACCACGGACATCCTACATATTGTGGATGAAAAAAACTCAGAGTTGAAGAAGCACAAGGTTTCTCAATAGTCTGCTCCTGCCATCGCAGCTTTTCCCAAGTCTTCAAAGATCATACCTACTAGTCAGCTATCCACCCCTGAGGGTTCCACTGCCTCTACCTCCATGAGTGCACCTATCAATACTGGCCTATGCCCATTAACTACCCCATTTCCTCACCCTCCTTCAGTTGTTGATTTTTGAAGGAGGACTCCTTCGTTGTTTGCCTAATACACAAAGTTTAGCAACTATGTCCAGTCAGTTCCAAGCTTGGTTAGAGCAGTTGTAGTTGAGTCACACTGTGAGATAAGGGAATTTCTTGTTAGTTTGAAGAGTCATGTATAGAAGCTATAGAAAAGTGAGGGTGCCGGCATTCTAGAGGTATGAATAGAGCTCATGAGGCTTCAGACAGAGATGGTGGCATTGAGCAATCCTCTCTTCTCATTATTTGCACTGAACATCATGACATGCTATGTTATTGGCACCATACTAGCACCGAGAGATGCTCAGGGAGACAAGGCTTTGGATGGTAAGGATGATGTGTCATCCGGGGAAGAGGGTGATGATTATTTAGTAGATGAGGAGAAGACAACGTTTGAGGAGTTTTTCGAGGACACAGAGATGCATACAGCTCTCCAACGATCCCTGTTGTATCAGTCTGAGTGACTTAGTGGAGTCGGTCCTATCAATTTAGTGCTAGAGGGGACAAAACCTCATGTTGCTACATAGATACTACCCTGGAGGCTCATAACCGAGGAGCCCACAATAACTACAACGGTCTTGTTTTAAGAGATTACCCCATTGACAGAGATTTTTTTAGGGACTGCTCAGTCTCCATCACATTTGACAGCCTAGTGCTTATAGGGTGCTCACTTTCCACGTTTGATTTTTTTCTAATTTTTGTATATGCATTGGGTAAATATATGATTTTTCATTTGGTTGTAGGGTGTGATTGTAGTGGTGGTGGATAGTATTTTTGATAGTGATGATATTTGGACCAATTGGATATGTTATGATGATTTGGTCCATTTTGAATATATTGTTGGGTTGAAACAATTCCTTCCACCGTTTTTTCCCAAAAGTAGTACAATCTTTGTTGTCTAACCGAGTGACTTGCCAAAATTATGATTAGTTAGGGGCAAAGTCAGTTTAGACTTTTTGGATAAATTGGGAAAATAGTATGTGACTAATATAATACTAATAAAATGAGTCAATTAAAAATATGGTCCATGATCTTGATTGTTAATTGTGTAGTTTAGAGGTCGCCATTTCTGTCGAATCTAATGCATCTAATTGATAGTGATAATTAATTTTTAGCTTAGTTGACATGTGCGATGAGTGGCGTGTAATTTAATAGTTTATTGCATGGGTTATGGTCTAGAATTTGAGTGAAATGTCTTCGAAGTGAAATGATAGCCAGACACTTAGTGTAGGAAATGATGTTAGGCACTCTATGGACTCTCCATATCCTGTAAATGAAAACCTACCCTTTTATATATCCCTAGTCAGCCTATTGAGCCTATATATATATTTTCCTTTAGCCATAAATCACCCAAATTCCCTTGTCTAAATACTCTCATATGCGAACATAGGTTAAAATCCTAAATTTGTGAGCGGATGAGTTGAAAATGCAAACTTAGGCTAAAACGTCTAAGTTTGGGAGAGTAATGGTAAGGATGTGAATTAGTCAAAGGAAGAGTAGATGTGTGACCACCCTTTGGGAAAAAAAAGTGTGAAAAATAGTGATGTACCATGGATTTATGGTACTTTTATTACTTTAAATTTGAGAATTTGCATGTCTTTTAAGTGTTTGTTAGCATATTTGATGTTAGTTGAACTTATTTTGCAGGAAACTAAGTCGGAGAATTAATTGAGCAATCACAACACTAATGTTAGGAGTGTTTGGAGATTACGAGTTCATCTTACGACTCGTACTTACATCTACGGGTCGTAGGTATCAATCATCAAAAAAGAAGAGAGGAATGAAGTTAAAGCTAAAGGTTACGTGTCAAATCTACAACTCGTTCTCATTCTTACGAGTCGTTTTTTGAATTCGTTAAAATGATAGTGAAGAATTGAAGCAGAGTTGAAGTTACGAGTCAACTCTACGACTCATTCACATTCCTACAAGTCGTAAAATACACTCGTCAAAGAGACTGCAGCAGCTGTAACCAAGCCCTGATCTACAACTCAAGCTTATGAGTTGTCCTGGAAGTTACGAGTCGTAAAAGGATTTCATGAATTAGAAGAGTTCCTCAGTGCAATGTGATTGATTATGAGTTGGGTCTGACTTGTCAGAGTCATGGTGATTCGTAGAAATGAGTCTTAGAGCCCAACCGACTTAAAGTTTCCTGATTTTTCTAAATTCTTATTTATTTAGGATTAGTTGTCTATAAATACACTCTTTAGGTTTATTTTTACATGATGTACGTTTTTGGATTTGAGAATAGAGCTCGAACTACTTTTGGGCTTTTATTCTTGAATTTCATTTTTTGTTATCGATATTTATGTTCGGAGTTTATTTTGAAGATTTTGGATTCTCACAATTATTATTGTAAGTTCATGATTTCTTTTAACTCAAATATTCTTGATTGTGATCACGTAGTTATGAGTAGCTAATCCCACAACTAGGGTTCTGGAAACCATGAAGAATTAGTGACGTAGAGTTAATAAAAAGTAATTCTTGAATAATGTGCATGCATGTATTATTTTTTCCCTTCATTTTGATTGCTTTTTAACAGTGGCCAACATTAGAAATCGCATTATCCTTACTTGTTGGATCAAGGAGTTAACAGATGGGAAAAAGGATTAAATAACAAGATTTAAGGCTAATCATCCTCATCTAATTAGCTTGAACGGATAAAGGGATAGCTAAATATGGAATCATTAGTAAGGGTTAGTAAAGCATACAATCATAGACGGATCAAGTTGCATAGTGAAATTTACTTATTTTTCGGACCAATGGCTTATGTAAACTTAACTTACCAATTCTACATGTAAAACACTAGAAAAGGATTACTAATAAAAAAGGTCTACATAGTTAAGGATTTATGAGGAACACATAAACCCTAGTGTCACTTCATATTGATTTAAAACCACACTAAACCATTGCTTTGTTACTTAATGTTTGCTATTTGTTTTTTTTTTAATTAGTTTTTAATAAAAACCCTCCCTTTCTTTTCAAAAATAAATTGATTACTAAAGAAAATAATAAATGATTAATCTAAAGTCTAAATCATACTTTTCGTGGGATCGACCCTAACCTTTTTTAGGTTCTATATTTGATCAACGACCGCTTTATACTTCTTTAGGGAGGTGTAATTTGGGCGTATCAAATTTTGACGCCGTTGCCGGGGAATTTGGCTTTTAAATTAGATTAATTTTTATTATTTGATTTATAGTCATTATTTCCTTATTTTACTTTCTTTTCTTTTTGTTTGTGTTGAAATAGGTTTTGAGTTCTAGTGCATGCCATATACAAGAAGCCAAGGCATTCCTTTGAATCTTTTTATTCCTGAAATGAAAGAACACTTAGTAGAATGACAACAACAATAACAATGATGGACTCGAACTGGGTGATGACGCAGAATGAATCAGAGGAAAACAAGAGAATGCATCACAACACCTTCCTCAAAATCAACGACAAAATGTTCTCAACAATCAACCAGTAGCGAGACAACGTCCTCCATCCAGATAATGACCTGGATACAACATATGAAATAACTATGGGTTCAATGCTGATGCCATCAGAACTATTAGTGCCATTGTGTTACCTCCATTGCCGCCTGGAACTAGCATTATAAGCGGACTGATTCAAATGCTTCATAGTAGAGTACTATTTGCTAGCCTAGCATTCGAGGATCTGCACACCCATCTCAATAATGTGGTGTATGTTTGCAAGATCAGTGTTGGCGACCCAGGGCTATCCATGGACTGCATAGGAATGCATGTTTTTTTTCATTATCACTTACTGTGAAGATACAATTTGGTTGTCCGAGCTTCCATACAACTCCATCACAACTCGGGATGAATTACATGATGCATTAATCGAGAAGTATTTTCCATTGTCAAAGAAGTTGAAACTAATAAATCGAATCAATAATTTTCAACAAATACCCGGAGAGTCGATTAGTGGAGCTTGAGAGAAATTTGTAAAGTATCTACGAAGTATACCAAATCATAGAATAGCCAACGCATCGCTTCTTGATCTATTCTACCGTGCACTTGATGATAATGAAAAAGCTGTTGTAGACACCATAACTGGCGGAGCATTCTTGGCCAACACTTTTCAAGAGGATGCACAGAGACTTGATCGTGTTGCAGAGACCAACCGATCTTGGAGCACTAGGGATACGGGAACTTCAAAAAATTGTTTTACTGTTTGCATAAATCAGGTTCGAAGATACAAAATGAAGAGGTACTACAAGAGCTTGTTTAATTAAAAATTGAAATCAAATTGGCATTCAAAAACTTGAGACTAGAGAAAATCAATGTAATTGACCATCAAGGTAGGGCGCTAAGTTATGAAGATTATGGACATGAGAAAGATGCTTACTATGTGAATGATCAGGCGGGGGGTTTCTGGACTAACGCCCAAGCATCCAATCACGATTCTTAGCGCCAAGGTAAAAGAAATCAATGTCAGAACTATAACATCTTCAATTGAGAGGGCCCTTGCAACCACGACAATAACTTCAATCCTGAAGGGAACTACAATCGCAAGAACAATTACAATCGAAATAGATACAATGATCGCAACCGTAGGCAAGATAGAAAAGGAGATTAGGGAAGGAGAGATAACAACAAGAGTGGTGCATACATCCCACCCAGGAATAAAGATGGGGGATCTGGACTTGTAAGAATTGAAAACATGATGACAAAGATGACAAAAAAGTATGACGTAATAGAGTATAATCTTAAGGATATACGCAATGATCTTTCTGGAATGAATCAAAAAGTTGAGTCACATTCTACATCCATAAAGCTTATTGAGAAACAATTGGGATAGATTTCTTCGTCTTTGAATCCATACCAGAAAGAAACTCTCCCAAGTAATATAATTCAAAATTCAAAGAATGACGGGCATTGCATAGCTGTGACCACCCGAAGTGGAATTCAAATGGTGGATCCACCAATGCCAGAACTTGAGGATGATGCACACTACTCAGCTGTTAGTAAGGATGAACCAGAAAGCAAAATTGAGGAAGAAGCAATAGGTGAAGAGCTAAGCACCAATCAACCTAATAAAGGAGATAAAAAGTATGATGAGAAAGCAAGCAATGCGAAAGATACTACGCTAACTCCGATTCTAATGCCACGACCTCCTTCACTATTTTCGCAAAGATTGAAAAAGAAGGCCGAAGATGGAAAGTTTCTTAAGTTGATTTTCACGTTGAAACAACTTTTGGTGAATGTTCCTTTGATAGAGGCACTAGAACAAATTCTTGGATATGCCAAGTTTATGAAGGATCTTGTCACTAAGAAGAGAACGGTAAGTTTTCAACCGATCGATAACTTGCATCATTGTAGTGCAATAACGACTCACTCAATCATGTAGAAGAAAGTTGACCCTGGTGAATTCACCATACCATGTACCATAGGGGTATTCAACTTTGAGAAGGTGTTGTGCGACTTGGGTGCTAGCATTAACTTGATGCCGCTAGCAGTGTTTTGACAATTGGGCTTAGGAGCTCCCAAATCGACGATAATGCAACTCTTGATGGTAGATCGTACAGTGAAGAAGCCCGGGGGTATTATTTATGATGTTCTAGTCAAGGTCAAATCATTTATATTCCTTGCTGATTTTGTCATTCTTGACTGCGAGGTTGATTTTGATGTTTCTATCATTTTGGGTAGACTGTTCTTGGCAACTGGACGTACTTTGATGGACATAAAAATAGGTCAGTTGATGTTTTGATTAAATAATAAAGAAGTGGTTTTCAACGTATGCCAAGCAATGAAGCATCATAATGAGCTACGAGTAGTGTTTGTGATTGATGTTGTTGGCGATATGCAATCGAAAATACCTATTGAGGAGAGATTGGGTGTTGAAGCTTTAGCTACTGTCATCATGAACTTTGATGGAGATCATATTGGGGAGTATGATGATATGGTTTTTTCCCTAAATGGCCTTTGGACTTTCAATCATGAACCAAAGAGACTCGACTTAGACTTAAAGAATAGAGCAACCCCGCCTGCAAAACCATCCATCGAGGAACCTCCGACTTTGGAACTCAAAGCATTGTCATCTCACTTGCAATACACATTCTTGGGGCCCAAAAACATGTTGTTGGACATAATAGCTGTCGATCTTCAACAAAAGCAAGTGGAAGCCCTTACATCTGTCTTGAGGAATTTCAAAAGAGCAATAGGATGGTCTTAGATGGCATCATAGGCATCCCACCGGGCATATGCACTTACAAAATCTAAATCATGCTGGAATTCAAACCAAGCATTGAACACCAAAGGTGTCTCAACCCACCTATGCAAGAGGTAGATAAAAAGAAATCATGAAGTGGTTAGATGCTGGAGTTGTTTACCCAATCACAGATAGTAATTAGGTAGGTCCTGTCCAATGTGTGCCAAGGAAGGGTAGTATTACTGTGGTGGAAAATGCAAAGAACGAGCTCATCCTAATGAGGCCTGTCACTGGTTGGAGGGTATGCATTTAATATCACAAGTTGATCTCACAGACAGAAAAATATTACTTTCTAATGTATTTTATGGATCAAATGTTGGATTACCTCATTGGTAAATGATGGTACTGTTTCCTTGATGGTTATTCGGGCTACAATAAAATCTATATAGCACCCGAAGACCAAGAAAATACCACTTTTACATGTCCATATGGGACATTTACCTTTAAAAGGATGTCATTCGGATTATGTAATACACCGATGACCTTTCAACGTTGTATGGTGTCTATTTTTTTTAGATATGTTGGAGGACACAATCGAAGTATTCATGGATGATTTTTCCATGGTTGGTGACTCATTCGATGATTGCTTGACTTATCTCCAAAATATACTCAAAAGATGTGAAAAGTACAACCGTGTGCTCAATTGGAAGAAGTGTCACTTCATGGTAAGAGAGGGCATAGTGCTGGGTCACAAGATCTCAAGCAAGGGCATAGAAGTGAACCGAGCTAAGATTGAGATAATTGCAAAGTTACCTCCTCCCATCTTTGTAAAAGGCATTAGAAGCTTTTTAGGACACGCCATATTTTATCGCCACTTCGTCAAAGACTTCTCCAAAATAGCACATCCTTTATGCAAACTACTTGAAAAGGAAATGAAGTTTGCTTTTGATGAGGACTGTCTAAAAGCATTTGTGGAGTTGAAACAAAGGTTTATATCAGCTCCGATCATCATTGCACCGGATTGGGAGCAGCCGTTTGAGGTCATGTGTGATACAAGTGGAGTAGCACTTGGCATGGTATTAGGACAAAGGTACGAGAAGATTTTACATCCAATATACTATACTATCAAAGCTCTTAATATTTCTCAAAGAAACAACACTGTGATAAAATAAGAAATTCTTGCCATAATATTCGCTTTAGAAAAGTTTAGATCCTACTTGCTGGACACCAAATTAATTGTACACACAGACTATGTAGGATTGAGATACCTCATGGAAAATAAAGACACTAAGCCGAAGCTTATTCGTTGGGTATTATTGTTGCATGCATTTGATTTCAAAGTGAAAGACCCAAAAGGAACTGAAAATCAAGTTGCCGACCATCTTTCTAGACTTAAAGAAGAGGCGATGTTAAAGTTGGAAGATGGAGTTGAGATAGATGACACCTTTTCACATGAACAAGTATTGGTAGCATCACACGACTTGATTCCATGGTTTGCTGATGTTGTTGACTACTTAGTAAGTGATATAATATCGTCTGAATTGAATGTTCACTAATGCCGCAAGTTCATATCTGATGTAAAGAAATTCTTTTGCGAAGAACCATACTTGTTCCGTATTTGTGCTGATGGAATTATTCATCGCTGCATACCCGAAGTTGAGATGATGAGTATTTTGGAAGCATGCCATTCATCCCTGTTGGAGGTCATCATAGTGCTATCCAGACAACCTACAAAATTCTGCAATGTGGGTACTATTGGCCAACAATTTATCAAGACACTCATGATTTCGCCAAGTCTTGTGATCGTTGTCCAAGAGAATGAGGAATTTCAAGGAAACATGAACTCCCACTCACTCCATTCTAGTCATTGAGCTATTCGATGTATGGGGAATTGATTTCATGGGTCCTTTTCTGAGTTCGAGTGGAATAAAATATATCCTTGTTGATGTCGACTATGTATCTAAATGGGTTGAAGCTATCGCACTTCACAACAATAAAACAAAGAGTATCACCATTTTCCTCAAGAAAAATATCTTTTCAAGATTTGGTACACCAAGGGAAATAATCAGCGATGGAGGTTCCCACTTTTGCAATCGACTGTTCAAAGCTTTACTTGAAAAGTATGAGGTTCGACATAGTGTAGCATCCACAAACTAGGGGACATGTTGAGGTTTCCAATATCGAAATCAAGCAAATACTTGCAAAGATGATGAATGTAAATAGAAAGGATTGGTCAAGGAAGCTTGATAACACTCTATGGGCTTACTGCACGACATTCAAGACTCTCATAGGTATGTCACATCAACTTGTCTTTAGGAAATCTTTCCATCTACCCTTCGAGTTGGAACATAAAGATATGTGGGAATTGAAGAAGATATATATGGATTGACATGCCGCATCAAAGCAAAAGATGAATCAAATAAACGAGCTTGATGAGTTCTGCTTAAATGCATATGAAAGTGCAACCTTGTACAAAAAGCGAGTGAACAAGTACCACGACCAAAAGATTGAAAAGCACACATTTGCACCCAGAGATCTAATCTTTCTTTTAAATTCAAAAATGCATTTATTTCCTAGCAAACTCAATTCAAAGTGGTTAGGACCACTCCGAGTGAGTCAAATTTTTTCGCATGGTGAAGTCAAGCTAGAAAAGAAGGACGGAATGAAATTCAAAGTTAATGGTCATAGGATCAAAGAATACATGGGAACAGAGAATGAGATCAAAATTATGGAAGCTTGAAAGCTTAGTAAAATTGAGTAACTAGGCAAATCTGCGTCGTGCTGCGACGTTAAATCAAGCGCTACTTGGGAGGCAACCAAAAATATTATTTTCTTTAATTTAGTTTATTTTCTTGTCTCTCTTTTTATGTTCACTTGTTAGTTTTTAGGATAGTATAGAATTTAGTAGGGTTTGTGTCAAATTAGAGTCACAAAAAGTGGGAAACAAATAGGCCAAAAGATGTGTACGTGCTTATGTTGAAAGATACTGGAAACTGAAAAGAAATTTTAGAGGTATACGTATCGTATTTACGGGTCATAGAAACTTCTACTACTCATAAATTCAACTCGTCAACTTCAAAGTGTTAGACATAAAGCAACTTTAAGTCTACGAGTGTATTCTATGACTCGTAGAAATCTCTACGACTCGTAGACTACACTCGTGGACTCCAGGTATGTTTTCTTTCATTAGTCTAAGTGTTAAGACAATTTACGATCCTAGTTTATGACTTATAATATGTATTACGACTCGTAACTAGCTAAATTCGCAAACTTAGTAAGGTAGCCAACCCGACCTGTGATAAATGAAATAAAAGGGGGGAAGTTCAAAAATAACCTCCATTTTCACTATACACCAAACAAACCCCTGTTCACCTTCGTCTCAAAACAACCTCTCCAATTCCATATTCACAATTACCCCACCCAATTGAAGCCTAATCTGTCCGATTACCTAAATTCCCCAGTGTCTCATAGTACCAGCTCAAAATTAAACTCAAAGGATTCAATATTTAATTGTGGTAAGTGATCTCCCCATGCTATTACATGTAGAACATGTTTTACTTAACTCCACAGTATATTGGGACTAAAGGACTAGTTAGTGATAGGATATTAGGGCATTTTGTGTTTTTGACCTTAAATTATTAAACTGATTTTGTGTATTGGGGTACTGGAAAGATGTTTAAATTAAGGTTAAAAACAATAAATTGATGGATGGGGTTATTGAACTTGTTGTGTGCTTCCTCTATGAGGAATCAATGAACTTGAAAATTTCTCAGTCGGGGGTTTTCTACGAGTCGTAGTTACCCTTCGTAAATAAGACCTCAAGATCAATGGTTAAACCATCGCAAGAAACAAACCTGACGAGTCTAATTAAGAGTCATAGAATAGTCTACAGCTCGTCAATTGGATTCGTCAACATAATATGTAGATTTCCAGTACCTACAAGTAGGGCACTTAACTTGTATGAGTACATCCTACGAGTCATAGGATTGACTAGTACAAGTCAAGTATCCAAACTCAGTGGCATACAACTGAGTTTATGAATGACCTTTATGATTCATAGAAATTTCTACGAGTCATAAGGACAAATCGTAGAATAGTTTTAGAGACTAAATAATTGCAGGCCTAATTCTATGAGTTGGTTCTACAAGTCGTAGACTCTTCTACGACCCATAGATACCTTCTCGTAGAGCAAAAAACATTATATTCCAGTTAATGTTTTTTCTTTTCTTTTGTTTTCTTGTTCCTTTTTGTTATGTATGTGTACTAACTTCACTCCGTAGGTAAAATGCCTCCCAAACAAACATCGAAGAAGGGTGGTGGAATGAAGAAGGTTTCAAAAAAAGAAGCCACAGAGATTTTAAAGAAATGGATACAGGATGCACCAACGAATGTCGAGAACATTGAGTCTGAGGAGGAACAATCCATTGCCTCTGAGACACCACTTGTTCGACAGCCCAAATCTGATCGCGCCAAATAAATCATCCTGGTGCTGGAACAAAGAGAAGGCTCTTCCCCTCTTCCTACCATTGCACTATCCCAAGCCCTAGTCTGATGAGGGGGATTTAGCTGAGGCAAAGGAGAGCGACAATGAGTTTGTGGCTCAGTCTTCTTTTGGATCAGTGTCTAAGGGCAAGTTGACGCCCAAGCGTCCCTCTATACCATTCAAAATCTGAGGGGAACCTAAGAGATGGTGTGTTGAAGGGATGTTTGATTTCTACCGTATAGGGAAAGAGAAGAATGATCGCCAAAACTTTAGACATGTCATTATTGAGGAGCCATGAGTCTTCATTATCGGCCTTGAAGCAGTCCTAGAGAGCCACGATCTATTTTGTCACCATAGATCTGAGTGGATGGTAGAACATCCGGGCAGCTAAAGTAATGCTATGGTACGAGAATTCTATGCATTATATGTGGTAACCATCAAGAAGAAATACCCATCCAAGGATAAAGAATTATAGCAGCCTATTTTGTTAGCTACACTAGTTTGGGATGTCCCGATAAATTCTTTTGAGGATACGGTTCGACGGGTCATCTATGGCCTAAACTTTCCACTAGTAGCCCGACGGTTGAGTTTGATCATAAGATGAAGGTGGTATGGGATAAAAATGCTATGAAAGGTCTAGTGTAATGTGGAGAGTTACTTAGATTGGAGGCAGGGTATATAGCTGAGTAGGGAATAATGGCGGATTGGGTATCACACCCAACTTCGATAAAAAGAGCTTTCTTAAACTTTGCAGCCAAGTTTTGGTAGGCTATCATCCGACACCCACTTTTCCCAACCAATGTCGAGAACTACTTCACTCCAGATAGAGCCGTGATCGTTGCTAGTTTGATGGATGGTTATGAGGTTGATTTCATCAAGATCATAATCACTGAAATACATGAGTGGGCAATTCGATAGAATACCACAATATTTTTTCCTTTAATTGTGTTTGCACTGTATAGGGAGGCCATAGTCCCATTGATTGCAAGGGTCGACCCATTGATCAGAGTGAATAGGACACAGAATATTGGGCTCATTCGGGATAATACAAACCCCGTTGGACAGCAGGGTGCTCCACATTCTAAGGTGAGGTTACCTAACTTTGAGAGCATCTAGCAGCCAGCCCAAGCTGATCCGAACCATAATACATACTCCATAGAACCTTTTGAGGTTGCTCTGACTACCTCTACAGTCCCATCTACTAGTACGTCGCTTCTTCAGACCACATGCTTGGTCACTATCTCGGCCAAAGCACTACAAATTTTGATGCAACGATAGGCTCAGACAGAGGCCCAACTTAGCCATTTGATTCAGCAGCTCAATCCATGGGTCTGAGAAGCCACCACTAAGTCGTAGGAGAGTACATCGGCAAAATTAGAGGTGCCTTGGCTGAGCGGGAGAGGTATATTCATGTGCACATTGATGCCTTTGAGATTAGAGTGAATGAGATGCTACAGTCCTCGTCGAGTGCTGACATCGCTGCCATTCAAGCAAAGATTAGATTACTACGTACCGAGGTCATATTTTTAGCTATACCTGCTCCCGTATCATTTGGTGTGGCGATTGTCCATCTGCCGATGTTGTTTGACTTATTTAACGATGATGAGTTAGAGGTGTCAAGAGACCAAAGACCTCATACTGATGATGATGTTTTGTACATGGATAAGGCTAGGAAGAGGAAGAAAAAGGAACGCCAAGATCTAGAGGAGGCCACACGAGCATCTAGACTGGTTGAGGAGGTGCGATGAGAGGAGGAGAGGCAGCGCGCTATTGGAGCTTCGAGCTCACGAGTTGATACTCATGATGACTCATAGACTGCCATGGTACCACATGCTACTACACTGGGATCTATATCGCTTGACCCGGATGCCACTATATAGACTTCGGCGCTTATGCGCCATAGTTTCTTTTCCTCTCCCCCTTACATTTTACCTATTATTGTATTTCATTGAGGATAATGCAAATTTTTTCGTGTAGGGGTGGGGTGATTATATCCTTGGGGTTTTTCTTGCTTGTGTTATTTTTCCCCATAGGACTTTCTTTATTTATGTTGAACCGGCATGTTTAGGATGTAAATGTGAGATAAGAGTAGGGATATATGGCATGATGGCTAGAGGTTTTTAAATGAAAAAATGGACCCCTCAAAAATTTAATTGAAATGTTGTGACTGTTTCTTTGATATATTGACTATGTAGGATTCTTGTGTGACATGATGTATACTGATATGATAACACAAGACTTAGATGGAAATATGAACCAAAGATTGATAATTGATAATGAAACTTGATGCCACATGTGTGTGAGGTATTTTGTGTTCTGGCCATTTATGCCAATTTAGAACTTGCCCTGTTGGTTTTACTGTGATAATTGAACTGTTGATTTGGAAAGGATCATAGGCCATTGTTGAATTAGTCCACTTATCCTTAAAAGAACCAACCAAAGACTAATTTACCCTTTGAACCATAGATTTGAGCGTCTTAAAAGACCTTTTTGATTCAATAGCGCATACTTCAAATGTTCCTATCCCTAATTGTAATCATTTTTTTGCCCCTAGTCCATCCTAGGACAATGTGCACCTCAAGTTAGGCTAAAAGCCTAAGTTGAGGGTGACTACTATGAGAGAAAAGCGAGAATAGAAGGGGTATCAAAAAACAAAAGTAAGAAAATAAAAGGCGTGAAAAGAGATATGTGATGAAGAAAAGCAAAAAGAAGAACAAGGGGTAAGTGGCCAATATGAAAAAATACCTTATTAAGAATTAAAAATGAAAAGCATAAATCATATAAAAAGTGCCGAGA